>NW_007577972.1:567613-613506 GCF_000690725.1 Stegastes partitus
GCCGTGCAGCAGTAAGTCAGGAGACTCTCAATGGTGCTTCTGTAAAAGTTTACCAACAGGGGTCGAGGGAGGTGAGCCTGCTTTAGCTTTCTGTGGAAGGCCAGCTGAGATGTTCACTCCAAGGAACCTGGAGCTCTACACCCTCTCTACCTCCTCTCCGTTGATGCAGAGGGCAGAGGGCAGAGTGCTCTGTGCGTGTGGATCGTCTGAAATCCACAACCAGTTCCTTGGTCTTGCTGGTGTTCAGGTCCAGGTTGTTGCTGAGACACCATTCTGCCAAGTGCTGGACCTCCTCCCTGTAGGCTGACTCGTTTGTTATCACTCCTACAATGGTGGTGTCGTCAGCAAACTTGACGATGGTGCTGGTGGTGTGAATGGGGATGCAGTCGTGGGTAAAGAGGGAGTAGAGGAGGGGGCTGAGGACGCACCCCTGTGGTGTTCCTGTGTCTAGGACGAGAGTGGAGGATGTGTGGCCTCCCATCCTAACGTTCTGGGGTCTGTTGCTCAGGAAGTCCAGTATCCACGCACACAGTGAATTACCCAGGTCCAGGTAACTCAGTTTCTTGACCAGTTTGTGGGGAATGACTGTGTTAAAGGCAGAGCTGAAGTCCTCAAACAGCATCCTTACATACGTGTTCTTTTGGTCCAGGTGAGTAAGGGCTGTGTGGAGAACTGTGATCACAGCGTCTTCTGTTGACTTGTTTGCTCAATAAGCAAACTGATGTTGGTCCAGGTCAGCAGGGACGGCAGAACTGATGTGAGAGATGATGAGTCTCTCAAAGCATTTTGCGATGATGGGGGTTAGAGCGACCGGGCGGAAGTCGTTTAGGCAACTCACTCTGTTCTTCTTGGGTACTGGGATAATAGTGGATGACTTGAGGCAGGTGGGAATTGCAGACTGCTGCAGCGAGAGGTTAAAGATGGTGGTGAATACCTCTGCCAGCCGGTCTGCGCAGGCCTTAAGAATCCGTCCTGAGATGCCGTCTGGACCAGTAGCTTTTCTCGCGTTGACTCTGCGCAGAGAGGCCTTTACCTGGTGCTGATGCAGCAGGAGTATCGCCTCCTGGTGATGTGGGCTGGGGGATGGCTCCTCAGTCGCTGCTCGTTGCTCAAAGCGAGAGAAGAACTGGTTCAGTGTGTCTGAATGAATGTTGTCTGTGGGGGCTGTAGATGCGGTGTTGTTCTTGTAGTCCGTGAGAGTCTTTATCCCCCGCCACATTCCCCTGGAGTTGTTGCTGTTAAAGTGCTCCTGAATGCGCTGCTGGAATTTGCGCTTGGCATCAATGATGCCCCTCTTCAGGTTGCTCCTCGCGCTCTTGTAGACCTGCTGGTCCCCCAATCTGAAAGCGGAGTCACGCACTCTTAGGAGGGTCCTCAGTTCACCGTTGAACCACAACTTCTGGTTGGGCAGCACTTTAACAGTCTTGTTCTCTGTCACACACTCAGCGCAGAAGGTGATGTAGTCCAGCACAGCTGATGCGTGTCCTTCCAGGTCTGTCCCCTCAGCAAAAATTCCCCAGTGTGTGATGTCAAAGCAGTTCTGCAGGGCTGAGGTGGCTTCCCAGTCCATACTCTGACTGTCTTTATGGCTGGTTTCTGTCTACAGATGAGTGGTTTATATGCTGGTATCAGGCACAGGGACAGATGGTTGGAGAGACCCAGATGTGGCAGTGGACTGGCTCTGTAGACATCGCTGATGTTGCAGTAGACCTGATCTAGTGTGTTGTCCTCTCATGTAGGAAAGTTTGCATATTTGTAGAATTTCAGCAGGACAGAATTCAGGTTGGCGTGATTGAAGTCCCCCTGCCGCAATACAACTATATATTGTGTGTGCAGAATTTAGTTAGTTTACTGCTTGATTTTATTATTTAAACTGAACATCAAAAATTAGTATTTATCATAAGCAGTGTAATTTGCTGTGATTTAATTTTAATAATAATCTGTGACATTTTGTTAGTTGACAATTGCAAGCATAAGTTGACTAAAGAAACATAGAAGGACATGTAATGTGAATTAAAGAAATAAATAAAATATTGTCCTGTAAAACCACACAGGTCTGGGGAATATGCTGACAACAAATAATATGGCACACGCATATTCATGTACTGAACATTAATTTCACCACAACACACAGTCCCTTATCTGTATGCTGTAATTACATGTAGAGCCACTAGAGGGTACCAGTACTTTCTAGCTCAAATGGAAATCTGGTGATATCAGAATCAACAGAAGCATTTATAGTAGTTTGATATCGAGGAGAATCGAGGAGAGATGGCCATACAAGTTCAAACAACTACTGTCATCGAGTTCTGCAAGGAGCCTTTACACTTCTCTGGGTTGCTGTCTATCCACATGTAGACATCCCAGTAAGGCCACATAATCCTGCTCCCTTCAGTTTGACGAGGAAAAATGTACAAGGTCTATTCTACTAAAATTAGATTAATTAACTCATGCTTGGTGAGATATATACACTGAGTCACTGCATTCTTTAACTAATGTAATTACACTCAACTGCTGTGTATCACAAGATGAACATTACTGTGTACAATGTAAATCCACCCTTCTATGGCTGAGTGCGTCAGCGACTGACAGTGGTAAAGAGACAGGAGGGGGAGAGTGAGGGAGACAGAGAGAGCACTATTATATTTTTGTTCTGAAACAACAATAGTTTCCCTTATCCACAGTGTTTGTGGCCTCCCAGCACCATCCACCCTTCATATGCTTCCTGGTAAGCGCAGCTTCAAGGCACTGCACTGACAATGTTTTTGATGTAATTGGGATTTTCTCCAGCGTTTCAGATTTTCATTCTAAGTTTTGGTAAGGTTTCTCTTTTTATTGCACTTTGACACAAGTTCATGTATTTTGTACAATTCAAAAAATGTTAAAAAAAAAAAAAAAAATCTCTCAAATACTTTCATACAACTTTGAATTTTATTATACAAAACATGTGAATTGCTTTAACAGATTTTTTTCAGTTACATTTTATGTTTTTTTTTTCTCTTCCAGACGTCACCTTTAAGTCAGAAAAATGAGTCGTTTGAAGGGTCTGAAGGCCGACTCATCACAGTTTACACTCGAGGGAGAACCCTTCCACATCCTGGGAGGCTCCATCCATTACTTCCGTGTCCCCAGAGCCTACTGGGAGGATCGGCTGCTGAAGATGAAGGCTTGTGGCCTCAATACTCTCACAACGTAGGTGTCTACTGCACACTGTCTCAAATCAAAGGAATCTCATTGCTTTTTTTATTTTTATTTTTTTACTGGAGGAGGTCAAATAGAGAGCAAATTAAATCAGAAATATTTGTATAAAATTTCTTATGAACTTTTAAAACAAAAACAGATCACATATCAGGATATCTTCAGGGTGTTGCTTTAAGCCAGAAACAATCATTTCCTTGATTGTTTTTTTTTTTTTTTCCAGATACGTGCCGTGGAACCTGCATGAGCCTGAGAGAGGAGCATTCAACTTTCAGGATCAGTTGGATCTCAAGTAAGGTTCCCTTATTTTTCTTTCTCTTTGTATAAATCCTAAATATTTCACAAAAAGATTTGCAGAGAGGTTATTCCTAAACTGTGAAAACCATCTCTGTCTCTTTCAGGGCCTATGTCAGTTTAGCAGCACAGATGGGTCTCTGGGTGATCCTGCGTCCTGGACCTTATATTTGTGCTGAATGGGATTTGGGCGGGTTGCCAAGGTAATGCCATCTACCCATCACTTTAAAATTCTAACATCTTTAAGCAATATACCACCAGAGGGGATTTCATGTTTTGTTTTTTCCAGCTGGTTGCTACAAGACAAAGACATGCAGTTGAGGACAACTTATCCTGGATTTGTAGATGCTGTCAACTTGTATTTTGACAAGCTTTTCTCTGTGATCAAACCTCTGATGGTAAGTCCAGATCACTTGTTTTGTCATGATGTTTTATGTCAAAAAAAAATAATGGGAGACTTCGCTGAGACACTGTTTGTTTTTTAGTTTGAAGAAGGAGGCCCAATTATAGCACTGCAAGTTGAGAACGAGTATGGATCATTTGCAAAAGATGAGAAATACATGCCATTTATAAAAAACGTGAGTTTATTAATGGCTTTTTTGTGTTTAAAATGTTTATTGTACATTGTAGTATAGGTAATTCAGCATCCCCTTGTATTTTCTTTTTTTTTTTCTGGTAGTGTCTCCAGTCCAGAGGGGTCAATGAACTCCTGTTGACTTCAGACAACTGGGAAGGCCTGAGATATGGAGGAATGGACGGAGGTAATGAAGACATAAGGAACACTTGAGCGAAATCGCAAAAAAAAAATAAATAAAAAAATCAAATAAACAAACAGACAAAAAAAAGAGGCTTTTTTGCCCACCGTTTGCATTCTGTCCTTGATATCACATTATGTTTGAGAATATAATATCCTTCTCATTTCAGTTCTAAAAACAATAAATCTTCAGAGACTGTCATTTGGAGCTATCCAGCACTTAGCTGACATGCAGGTAAGTCATTCTTTGTTAGTTGCCTGCAAAATATACATTAACTTAAGCCCAAAACAATACATTTACTTTTGTATAAGAGTAAAAGTAGTGTTTTTGCTTGGCCACTGATAGTTGACAGCATGATATGTGGCCCATTTAACACATGTATATGTTGTGTTCTGTGTAGCCCCAGAAACCTCTAATGGTGATGGAGTACTGGTCCGGGTGGTTTGACGTCTGGGGAGAGCATCATCATGTGTTCCATGCTGAGGGTATGGAGACATTTTTGATGAGCACATTTTCAGCCTCACTGTCCTCTCCTTTCATTTTATTACCTACATTAACAATCAAAAGATCCACAGCGGCCAGTGTCAATTTATTTGTGAATTCACTGGAAGATTGCTGTGGAACTTCACAACTTCATTGCTATTTATATGTTGCTCTTTGATCTGTGTGCTGCCCCCTGACAGACATGCTAGCTGTGGTGTCAGAGATCTTGGAGAGAGGTGTTTCCATTAATCTCTACATGTTTCATGGTGGAACCAGCTTTGGTTTCATGAATGGAGCAATGGACTTTGGCACCTACAAACCTCAGGTCACCAGTTATGGTAGGACGGGAAAAACCTTATATTAGAGTTCATACATCAAAAAAAGAGCAATGTCTTCGATCTTAGATGAATTTGATTTTCCAGCCACAAATGCATTACTTCATATTATGTTTGTAAATGGTTTCTTGGCAGATTATGATGCCCCCTTATCTGAAGCTGGGGATTGCACCACAAAATATCAACTCTTGAGGAATTTGTTCAGCCAGTATCATTGTAAGATCTTTTAAAGCCATGATTGCAGATTTAATTACAAAAACAGTGCCTATTAAAAAGCATTCATCCCCCTTAAATGTTTTCCCCTTTATTTCCTTTTTAACATTGAATCATGGTCAATATAATTTGGCTTTTTTGCAAGAATTTACAAAAATCCTTCATTTGGACATGAAAGTCCAAGTGAAGGCAGGTTTCAGAAAGTAATGTCAATTAATTAAAAATATAAAAAATAAAATAAGTGATTGTAATATAACTACACCTGTATCTGGATGGTTCAGTCACTGGTGAACCAGTACTCATGGCTGCAACCACAAAATAAAGAACAGTCAAAGAAAAGGGGGGTTATTGAATAGCATAATTGATGGGATGGATACAAGAAAATTTCCAAGTCACTGAATATCCCTTGAAGTACAGTTAAATCCATCATTAAGAAACAGACAAAATATGGCAAATGCATAAATCTGGCTACAGCAGGCTTTTCTCAAAAACTGAGTGATTGTCGAAGAAGTTACAAGTCACAAGAGTTACAAGCTCCAACACAGGAGATGAGAGAAACTGTGTACATAACTGCTGCCCATTCTTCATCAGTCAAAGCTTTATAGGAAAGTAGCCACTGTTCAAAAAAAGTTCATAATATACGAAAGTTCTAGAGTTCACCAGAAGGTGATGTGGGAGACTCTAAGGTCAACTGAAAGAAGGTTGTTTCATCTGATGAGATCAAAATTGGGCTTTTTGGCCATCAGATTAGATGCTTGGCAGACACCAAATATTCCATATCATTCTAAACACACCATCCCCACTGTTATTCTACAAGAAAACTGTAACTTGGGATGCGATTTTTGTTTTTCATCTAGACTCGAAGCATACAGCTAAAGCTACAATGAAATGGTTTAAAGACAACAAGGCGAATGTCCTGGAGTGACCAAGGCAGAGTCCAGACCTCAGTTCAATTCAGAATTTCTGGCTGGATATGAAAAGAGCTGTTCACTCACAATGCCTGAGCTTGAGCAGTTTGGCAAAGAGAATGGGATAAAATTACACTGTTAAGATATACAAGGCGGACTGAAATCTATTTACTCAGGCTCAAAGTTGTAATTGTGGGCAAAGATACATCTACTAAATACTGACTTGATTTTACTTATTTTACATTTCATATTTTTATTTAATTGACATCACTTAGCACTTCTTGAAACAAAAAGGGCATTACAAATTATTTGTTATTATTATTATAATTATTACTTTGGAGAAATCTGTTTTCACTTTGACATCACAGAGTCTTGTCAAAAGCCAATATAAATTGACCATGACTCAGTGCTGAAAAGCAATTAAGGGGGAAGAACTTCTTATAGGCACTGTTCATGTAACGACTAATTTGATAGCTTCATTCTCCAGAATAACTCATTCAGGCATAATTATCCTTAATGAAATGTTTTTGTGTTCCAGCTGAGCCTCTTCCTGAAGTGCCCTCTCCTCAGGAGAAGAGAGCTTACAGCACTGTCTTCATCCAGCACCACCTATCACTGTGGGACAGCCTGCACTTCGCAGACAAGGTAAACTACAGCTGGCAAGCACCTGTCTGCTCACTGCTGATCACATAATCTACAAAACAGAATGTGTTCTACAAAACTAGACCATATCACCAGATAAATATAGTGTTCCTTCTTTAAGCAGAGCAAATGTGTAGCAAGTGTCAGACAGATAGGATGTCTCTGGTATCAACACATGTGTCTGCTTGTGTAGAAATCTAGCATCATGCTGCTTATGTTCTTGACGGATGTCTCACACCTGACAGTTCAGGTCTGATCATGCATTAAGGTGTCAACACCCCTGCTTTATTTAGAATAATCTGTCATATGCTGTTTGGTGGACTTTTGTCATAAAGATGTACATATCTTGCACAATTTTTATTTGGTAACATTATTATTTCCTACTCCCCGCAGTGACTGTATCTTGCACAATCAGCAGCACCACACAGCTACAGGTTTAATCTCATTTCATTGTCTGTCAGATTCTTGATTCTAATCTGTTAGGATGTTTGGCTATTCATGCAGCCACATAGGTCAGAGAGGCCAGTGAACATGGAAAATCTCCCTGTCAACAATAACAGTGGTCAGTCATATGGTTATACACTGTATGAAACCACCATCACCAGTGGAGGAGCCCTGAACTCCAGGAACAGCATCAGAGACAGAGCGCTGGTGAGAGTGACCACAGATAGAAACATACATGCACATTACAGTTTCAGTGCATGGTTCTGAGGTTATACAACATAAAGTATTTAATCCTGTCATTGTGACTGTATTATTCCATAGGTGTTTGTAGACAGACAATGTGTTGGTAGTTTGGACTACAAGACTCAGGAGCTTGCACTCCCTGATGGCAAGGTACCGATTTTGTTGGTTTGATTGTGAAATATAGCTGTATAATGTTGTCATCCCTGCAGTATTTGCCTTTTAGCTCTGTGAACACAAACATTTTTAAAACTAAACAGATTTAAGAGTAAGAGTAAACACCAAAGTACACAAACTCATATGTCTAAATCATGCCACTGACATATTTTTTTCTTAATTAATTCAAAATAAGTAGATTTGATCATTTGTTCATTACACAGTAGCAGAAATGGTATCAGAATCATGAATATACAGCGCCCTCCATAATTATTGGGTTAAGATGTGTTAAAAGCCTTAAAATAAATTACATTTTTATTGCAGAAGCATACTCTCACACTGAAAATTGTAGAAAAATGTAACCTTCAACTCAACTCAAATGAATTGTTGACAAAAGGGGGTTGTACAAAGTATTAACATAAAGGGTGCTAATAATTGTGGCACACATGATTTGATGTAAAAGAATTATTTTTTAATGTGGGAATTTTTTCACACTGAATAAATGCACTTGAATTAAAGGTTGAATTTTCCTCCTTTTTTTCATTGTGGTCCTATATTATTTAGAAAAAAATTGAATTTACTAGAAGCTGAAGAACACATCTTAACCAGGGGTGTCAATCAGTATGGAGGGCGCTGTAAATCTACAAGGGAATTCTATGATGCATTTCCTCCTATAAACCAATTGACTGCTTTGTAACATACCGATAAGCATTCAGCTAATTGTGTTGCACTAATTCATGTGCCGTGTTGTGAAACTGTGCACATGAGCAGTAGCAGTCTAACCTGTAAGAAAAATTGCTTTTTAAACCTTATTTTTGGACAAACTCACCAAACTTATTAAGCATTTCTTTGACTGGTGATTCTAAACATTTTTTACTGCTTATTCATTTAGATATGAGAAGACAGAGTGGCAAGGGTTTCCTATAAGGAGCTGAGAAGTAGTTAACAAACAATCATCCATTTTTGCAGAGGAAGCCAGAGTAGTTTTTTAGATTTAGAGGAACACTAACACAACAAAATGGGAGACTGGGAAGCTGTATACATTACAAGCGAACCCTCTCAGTGCTTTGTTGTTCATATGTTTAATGTGGTATATTCAATCAAGCAGTGAAATAGCATTCTTTACTGAATAATTTTCGAAGTAATACTTCTGTTTTGTGCATCAAAGGGAGAGAGAACACTGAGCTTGCTTGTGGAGAACTGTGGAAGAGTGAATTATGGGAAAGCTCTGGATGAACAGTGCAAAGGTATTCTGCCTCCATGTATTGTGCCATGTGCTATGCCATATGTTGGTCTATTACTTTTACATTTTTTCAGTCATCTGAGTCTATGGCACCTAATATCCATTTTAACATTGTTCAAGCAGAGAAAGTATCATACGAGTTCATTTTATTTCGCTTGGGCAGTGAAAAATACTGTTCCACTCACTCAAACAACACTGTACTTTTTTATGTTTTGTTGTCCTAAACATCCATGAATTACCCATTGTGTGTAGGATGGAGTGCAATGCAAAGAATTTGTCTGTGAACATTGTTCGTCTACAGTGCATATTTTCCCTCATTATATATTACAGGTATTGTGGGAGACATTGTGTTGAATCAGACTCCTCTGAGAGGATTTACCATCTTCTGTTTAGATATGAAGCCAAGCTTTATGAAAAGGTTTGTTATTGGAATTTAATTTTACATCTTGGCAAAAGCTAACAAATCTAGCCTTGGAGATCTGTTCATGGACATCAATGGAACTTTTTTCTTTGTAAGTTAAAGGGAAGAGTCACTGTAAAATAGCTGAATTCTGCTTAGAAATTGATATGCAGCACACAGTATATTTGTTTTTTAGCTGTGACTATAGCTAGCATGGGGATAGATACATTTATACAAATACCATTTCCTACGTCATATTGGTGAAAAGCAGTCAGGGTGAACTGAAATGACACATTGTGTTTTAAATAAATGTTGATGTTGTTCTAGATTAACAAATTCCGGTCAGTGGAAAACTGACTTCAAGTCACCCACTGTCCCTGGATTTCTCCAGGCCAGACTCAGTGTGGATGGTCCACCCAAAGACACCTTCATCCGACTCCCTGTGAGTGTAAAAGCTTTTGTGGTAAACTGTGTAGGGCTTGAAAAACGTTTTTAAATTTAAAATTCATTTTTTCATTTTTTCCTAAGACAATACTCCTACATCCTTGTCTAATAAGAATATAGTACAAAATGGACTTCATTGGTTTTTAGTTTTTAAGAATCTAGAGCTGCAATTGACATTTAGATCTGGAAGCACTGAAAATTTCTGAGTGCTTGAAGGGCATTTCGTCGAAGCTTTGCTCTACGTTGGTGTTATTTTGTTAGTTGGTATTTTAAACAGACATTCCACAGTGTCACTTTCATGATCATAAAACTCCAATCATCCACAGGGTTGGGGTAAAGGAGTTGCATTTGTCAATGGGCAGAACCTTGGACGTTATTGGTTCATTGGTCCCCAGCATTTCCTTTATCTCCCAGGACCTTGGCTCAGAAGTGGAGAGAACCAGGTAGTATGAACGGTGGCATGTGGCTGTTTTGGATGATAGCTGAGCAGAGATAAATCTGATGTGTTCTTCTTGGTATGTTTTATACATTGTAAATCAAATTGTAAAGTTCATTCAGCTTAGAAACGGGGGTCCCACACTGAATGGACTGTTGTGTAAAAATGTGAGTTAACTGCACTCTGGTTAATTAATTACCTCAAAGTCAGTTGTGAAATAGTAATACTAGCCAAACAAACCCAATAAACTTTATTTCTTAGAAACTTAATTTAATCAATTGAGTGAACTCTCAGTCGTTCATTTATACAACTCATCATTTTAAGGTTGAAAATGCCTCACATCACAAGAAAGATGAGTCGATTTGAATTAATTAATTTACAGTGTTTTACAGAGTAAATGATTTTTTTCTACGTTGTGTATGTATAACATATTTCGTGTTTTTCTGCTCTCTTTTAGATCATTGTTTTTGAGGAACAAAGATCGGATGACAAAATACTGTTTACTGAAAATCCTGATCACGGAAAGACTATTGATGTTTACAAACTTCCTTTTTGTACACTGCTTTGAAAAAAGTGTAACACAACCACACACACACATATTAAAATACAGTTTATTGATACTAACGGTCACTGTAAACACATTAAAACATACATTGTACTAACTATAGCATTTTTCAAATGCTGCACACAACTGTATGAATAGTTCTTTAATTCAAATGTTTATCAATCTTTTATTGCTATTGATTCAATTTCCTTATGTCTTTCACGTGTAAATACAGTTTCACGACCCAACACAATTCATTGTTCAGATTCCTGTTGTTCTTTTATTTCAGCTTGAACTTTGCTCTCGTTACAAATGACTCAGTTTGAACCTTTGACAGCGTTTAACACCTTCTAAGCTTCTGATTGGACGAGGCTTGTCCTTCACTTAAAGAAGCCTCTCATATTTACAAAGGACACCCAACCACACAATACATGATCATGTCAATTTGTCAATTCATTACAGACACAACCTTGTAACCACAAGAGAAGCTTCTCGTTTCAAAATAAAGGCAAAATGTTCACAAAATCTCTGAGACCCAGAATGTTGCAAGTACTAAAGATGTAACAGTCAGTTTTTATTGTCTATATGAACATGGGTTATTCCATCTAAAATCAACCAAATATATATGAAAAAAAAGTTCCTACCTGAGCAACTCAGAGTCAGCAAATATTTGTCTTTTTTTGTAAAATAACAACATTGTAAAAATGAAAAAAAAAAATTACTTCATCCTACTTTAAATATTTAGGCCCTTAAGGTACACAGAGCTTGATCAAAATCCTACAGCCAAAATCATGTTTTAGTTCAGCACAATTTATTCTATGACCAACTTTGAACACAAATATATGGGATACGTCATAGTTTAAGTTACAATTTCACGTAAGCATTTCAGGTAGAACACATTGATAGATTTTTCATGGAATGACCATACATAAAAACAGGTGTGCGTAGTGTATGTACATTGTAAAACATAAACTTAAAAAAAAATAAAAAATGATTGTTCTGTTATGCTAAAGCATGAAAATAAAATATAATCTTACCAACTGTATTCAAATCAGGATTATTTTTACACATTTCCTCTGTTTGATTAAATTCATAATTAAAAACATCTATAAAAACATTCAAAAAAAAGGTATTAATTTACATACTGGTAAAAAAAACAAAACAAAGCAAAAAAAAAGAGTCAAAACTGATTAATGCTTAATGTTCACACTAAAAATCAGCATTTAATAATTCTTTGTTTTTGTTTGTTTTTGTTTTTTTTTGTTTTACAATACATGGTCATAAATTTGCGGTGTTTTATTATTTAAATTAGCTAAAAATTCTTATTTTACAGATATTTGCTTTAAATTTAGAAGTTTTTGAACGCTGCAGGATTACACTATTTTAACGTATTTTTCTGTTTCTGTTTGTTTGTTTGTTTAAAGCTATATAAAGTGACGGTGTGCAAGTTATCGTCCGGCCTTTATTTTGAAAAAGAAATTCTGAAGTCTGGTGCATACTCTTGCTAACTTGACCTGTAAATATCATGGATATATCCGCTGGTGTTCCTGTTTCGGCGCAGCAGTTGCGGAAAGATCCCTGGGTCATTTCAGCCTGCAGAACAGTCGACTAAGTGTCCTTTATAGTCTTTATTCAGGAACGGTTTAATTTCTTAGTGGCTGTACTAGCAAAAAATACAGGTTTGAAATGGGTGTATAGCAGCTGTAGGAGCAGCTCCACAGTACCTTAGCCTAGCCTAAACCAGTGAGCTGCTGAACACGACGAGTTAAAGTAGGTTTTTATATTAAGTTTAGCCTTTTGTTTTCACAAATAAGGGTTAGCTTGCCGACATGGAGTCGTGTGGAGCCACTGTTCTCGGGTGCTCTGCGAGCATCGTGTTGGGTGGGCTTGTGTTTGCAGCCTACAAACTTGGCTTACTCTACCAGTTGTTTCACAAGGTAGGTGTCCACAAGTCAACCTTGTAGTTACAAAACAAAACTTTTGGGCTGTTCTGTTCCTTAGTCTTTATTCATTATCCTCCTCAGTATCCTTCATTGCACAGCTCAGTTAATACACCTGTATTGTGTGGCTGCTGAAGTCACCTGTACACCAGGCTGTCACAGGTGAAAGGTAAGCTGGGCTTCATTCACGTAACCTTTAACCAGACTTGTGGTCTAAAGGACAAAGCCTGTCAAGCAACACCCTGGCTGTTAGTGGGATTGCACAAAGCCCTGCGGCCACTACTGCAGGCCTAAACAATGTGTGGTTATTGTGAAATATGAAAGGCTGCTGTGGTGAGGAGATAGGTGCCAGGTGACCTGAGGAGGGCCATCAGCTCAAAGTGACAGCTGTTTATCTAAGACATATCTTTTGTTCCTAATTTACCAAATGTGTGAATAACATTTTCTCTGCACTAACTTTTATTCTGTTTGCTTGCTTGCTCCAGACTGAGACAAAGAGCCCACGGCATGGTGGCGAGAGTGTGGCAGAGGTTCTCCGAGCCCATGGGATCAAATATGTTTTCACCCTTGTCGGTGGGCACATCTCACCCATTTTGGTGGCTTGTGAGAAGGTGGGCATCCGTATTGTGGACACCCGGCATGAGGCCACCGCTGTCTTCGCTGCTGATGCTGTGGCAAGGCTCTCAGGTGCAGATATAAGTTACACAAATAGACATTCTTAATTCAGTGGTTATGGAGAATAATGTAAGGGTGTGTCTTCCTCCTAACAGACAGTCTGACCTATCAAAAAGGTGTAACTAACAACATCTATAACCACTGGCTTACATTCAGATACACTATTGTTTGGGTCCTGGTGTAATGAGCAGTCTAGTACATTAATATCTCTAGATAGAACTGTCTCTGTGTCTTGTATAGTGTTTTGGGGGGTAGATGATAGCTGCTATGCTTGTCTCTGCACCAGGCACTGTTGGTGTTGCAGCAGTGACTGCTGGCCCGGGCCTCACGAACACAGTGACTGCAGTGAAGAACGCTCAGATGGCTGAATCACCATTGCTGCTCTTGGGAGGAGCTGCTGGTACACTACTTCAGGTGGATTGTATTCAAATACTATTGCAAATACAATGTGAGTGTACATGTAGAATCAAAAAATAACGCAAAATGCTAGGAGTGGCTTGACTTGTAGTTAAATGAAGTGTATGGTAGTGTTTTAATTGGGTTACATGTGAACTGTTCTGAGTTTCAGTGTGTTTGTGGTGCAGGGCAGAGGGGCACTGCAAGATATCGACCAGATGTCTCTCTTCAAGCCACTTTGTAAGTTCTGTGCCTCCATCAGGACTGTCAGGGAGATCGTGCCTACGATCAGGAAGGCCCTGGCCATCGCTCAGTCAGGAACGCCTGGTCCTGTTTTCATAGAGTTCCCCATAGACACGCTTTACCCCTACCATCTGGTGTCCAAAGAGTTTGCTGTTAAAAACCCTCCCAAAGGCCTGATGGGAAAAGTTGTTGCATGGTATGTTATCAGCATGTCTTGGATACTGCATATAACTGGTTAGTTTATGCATAGTAAAAAAGAAAAAGAAAGAAAATTGTGAAAGGTCATGTTCATACACAATTACAATAAAGCTTATATTCATATATTCATGAACATTTATTTGATGTTATTTTCTGACTTCCTGTAAGGTACCTCAATAATCACCTCATGAACCTTTTTGCTGGAGCCTGGGAGAACAGAGACGTGTCTCCACTTCCTGTTCAAATCCCTCAAGCCAATGACGATCAGGTAAACCTGCTTTTATTTTTTGAGTTTGATATTACTTAAATGCTCTCGTGATGTGATGGCTTTTTTTTAGGTAAATGTCTTAATCAGATCATTCTGTCAGTGTGTACCGTATTGAGAAGCATGAACCAGTTAAAGTTTTGCTACTTTTTTTTTTCGTTACCAACCAGGTACAAAAGTGCATAGAGCTGGTGAGCCGAGCCAAGAAACCTGTTATTCTGCTGGGAAGCCAAGCAACATTACCTCCAACGCCAGTTGATGACATCAGGTAAAGGACAATGTGTGTTATCTTTACGATTTTAGTTCATTGTTGATAGTAGGAACGTTGTGGCTTAAAATCTGTTTTCAAATAGCATTAAAAGGTTATTTTGTAGTGTCATTTACACATATTGTCTGGTGAAAATGTTTCCTGCTTTATAGGAAGGCTTTGGAGGATCTGGGAATCCCCTGCTTTCTTGGGGGCATGTCTCGTGGCATGCTCGGTAGAGACAGCCCCATCCACATTCGGCAGAATAGACGGGATGCCCTGAAGGAGGCTGACTTGGTGCTCTTAGCAGGTCAGGCAAACAGTCCTAACAAAGCAATAACATACTTTTTCTAAACAAGTTATTTAATAATAGGACCCAAAAGAAAATTACAGAAGATACAGTGTTTTCCTCCGTGATGGCATAAGCAAATGACATTTGACTGCAGATTTTACTTTAACCTATTTATTGAATGGCCAGTTGAAAATGTTTTTTTGAAGGCTGAATGTAAAATAATAATTAATTAATTGATTAATTAAGTATTAAATCAATAAATAAACCAATAAAATTAAATAAATGAAAATCAAAACAATAATTAAAGCTGCAAGCAGCGTTTGTCGGGTCCTCGGTCCGCGCTGTGACCTCATACCCGTCTGAGGGCCGTTTAAGTGTCTTTCTTTTTTCATTTTATCCAATTTGCGTGCCAATTTTGGTGAGTTTTTGAGCGTGTTTAGGGGGTCAAATTAAGGGTTTTGCGTTGGTCAGGCAAATAAGAAGAAGAAGAAAGAAAGAAACGGCATCCTCGGACCCTAAATAATAATTTCTTGATGGAGCTGTAGAGGCAGTCACAAAGTTTTCACCTAGGCTCAGAACAAATTATTTTTCTGGGTTTTTTATTTTTATTTTTATTTTTTATAAAAGAGCTCCAAGGCTCTGCTGTAGGGAAATTCTCTGAGAGGTGGCTGCTGATGCTCAGCAGCATACATGCTGCGACCTGATCCCCTGCAGCCTGTTTCTCAAGTCAGTCTTCACCTACAAATAGAAACAATAATGAGATTGTTTCTCTCAATTTCCTACACCCGAATCATTTTAAAATTGTTTCTAGTTTTTGTCTGGTGATATATTATTAAATGTCTTTATATTGACATGTATATTATACAAAAGATAAGAAAGGAAAATGGTTCATGTACACTCCCCATTATCAGTGTGGGAGAGCCTTGAGTGGAACTGGCTATTTCTTTCAACCCATGTAGAGTCCCAGCCTGACAGCCTGAGCTCCCCTTTAGGTTCTTCTCCTCTACTCATCTCTCTCTCTCCTGCTCCTCCACTCAGCTCTTCCCCTGCTGTACTCTGCTCTCCTTCACTTTGTTCCACTGCTCCTCCCTGTCTAATGTTACTTGTCTTATACGATTACATAAAATATGAACATTAGATAATTTATACTCACAACACATCAGATTACAAGTGTGAACACTATTTTTTACCTAACCATCATCATTTATGAATCAGTTAGTTTACTCACGTTAGCGACACTGAATTGGCACTGTGCCCAATTAACTTAAGATATCGATGTGTTGCATAACATTAGCTGGCCATCAGTATTTTGCGAATGTCTGTTTAACTTGTCAAATCTGTTATGAGGTATCTTAAGCCAATAAGTCTATCTTTTCGCCAGTAAGTCACTGACCTATTCTCCAAGACGACCCTCCTCTAATTCTCTGGAGCCTATCACAGCTGATTTAGGGCGAAGGCAGGGGACACCCTGGACAGGTAACCAGTCTATCACAGGGCTACACTTAGAGACAGACAACCAAGCACACTCACATTCACAACTACGGACAATTTAGAATCACCAATTAACCTCAACATGTTTTTGGACGCGAGGTGGCGCAGTTGGTAGCACTGTTGCCTCGCAGCAAGAAGGTTGCTGGTTCGCGTCCCGATGGGGGCACCGGAATCTTTTTGCGTGGAGTTAGCATGTTCTCCCCGTGCAGCGTGGGTTCTCTCCGGGTTCTCCGGCTTCCTCCCACTCAGTCCAAAAACATCCATCCATCCATTATCTATACACCGCTTAATCCTCATTAGGGTTGCGGGGGGGCTGGAGTCTATCCCAGCTGACTTAGGGTGAAGGCAGGAGACACCCTGGACACGTCGCCAGTCTATCACAGGGCCACACTTAGAGACAGACAACCAAGCACACTCACACCCACACCCACGGACAATTTAGAATCATCAACCTCAACATGTTTTTGGACTGTGTGGGAGGAAGCCGGAGAACCCGGAGAGAACCCACGCTGCAGGAAGATTCCAGTGCCCCCACCGGGACGCGAACCGGCAACCTTCTTGCTGCGAGGCAACAGCGCTACCAACTGCGCCACCTTGCAGCCCCAGTCCAAAAACATGTTGAGGTTAATTGGTGATTCTAAATTGTCCGTAGGTGTGAATGTGAGTGTGCTTGGTTGTCTGTCTCCAAGTGTAGCCCTGTGATAGACTGGTGACCTGTCCAGGGTGTCCCCTGCCTTCACCCTGAGTTAGCTGGGATAGGCTCCAGTCCCCCGTGACGGATTAAGTGATGTATAGATAATGGATGGATGGATGTTTTTGCACTGTGGGAGGAAGCCAGAGAACCCAGAGAGAACCCACGCTGCACGGGGAGAAATGCAACCTCCACGCAGAAAGATCCCAGTGTCCTCACCGGGACGCAAACCAGCGACCTTCTTGCTGCGAGGCAGCGGTGCTAACCACTAAGTAAATGGTGGCCTGCCACTCCTAAATGAATGTAGAGGAAACACTGAGATAACTAGATGCCATAAGATATCAGGGTAAATAATTGACAAATAGGTATGTGCTATTGATATTTGTATTCATTCAGTATTTAGGCAAAGGAATGATAAATAAATATGCTTGCAGTATTGCTTGGCTGTAGGATGTCGGTTTGACAGCAAGATTATGCAAAAATTACCAAACCAAATTTCATAAAATTTGATACAGAAGTGGGGCATATGCAAAGAAAAAAAAACTTACATTTTGGTGTGGATTCAAATCCTTTCCTTAAAAACAGAAAGATACGGTATTGACTGCAGCTTTTTTGAAGGTTTCAATAAATAACTATTCCTGAAATAAAATGAACTAATGCTAAAAAGTTATCTATGTTTCTAAAATACAGTTAGATGTTAACCTGTATTTTCAAAGTAGTCAGTGTACCCACATGCGATCCAGAATTCCCAGAGACTGTTGACACCATTTGTTGTATTTGCAGGAACTGTGTGTGACTTCCGGCTGAGCTACGGCAGAGTTCTCAACAGACGCAGCAAGATCATCGCTGTCAACAGAGACAAGACCCAGCTGCTGAAAAACTCAGATATGTTCTGGAAACCAACTATAGCAATTCAGGGTATGTTTGCAACCTGCCTTCATCATCCAGGCTGATAAATAAAGTAGTAAGGTGATATTTTAGGTCATATGAATGATGACAAAGCCATTGTAAAAGAATGAAGAATATTCAGATTTTTATATTTGTTTGTTATCACAGAGTACACAATATCTGATATGTATTGTTTACACATTGTGACTTTAAATGTACATTTTTTGCTATTGATTTGTTCTGTTTAGGCTTGCACTTGTTGCAACAAATATATACAATAAAGTTGGGAATGTAAATATATTGTATATTTCAGGTGACGCTGGTTCGTTTTTAGTGCGGCTTTCCAAAGGGCTAAAGGGCCATCGTTGTCCAGAGGAATGGCCTCAGAGCCTCAAAGCTGGAGATATGACCAAAGAAAATGCAAACAGGTCAGTAGATGGTATGATCTCTGAGGGGTTTACTACGAAGCAAAAGTTACTGAGATATATTGAGCATGAAGGTGGCACTGTTAACCTGCATAGATCAACATAGTAACCTATGCTGCATAGCTTACCTACTCTGGAGGAGGTTCCGGATGTTTAAAATTTGTGATTTAAATGGGTTGTAAGAAGTGCCACTATTTCAGTAATTCTTTTCCCAGTGCTTTTCTCTGTGAGTGACACAGCTGAGGAAATACATTATACCTACAAACCTGTTGCGCTGTACGTTAGTAATTCCACCAGAGCTGTGCAGTTACAGTAGGCAAACTGTATGTATGGCATTGCTATAGGAACCTACACACATTCAGTTGGTGATGCAGAAAATACATACATAAATTTATATGCTTGGTCCTGCTGCCGTTACCTTTTCACACTGCTGATTTTGCAGCTAGTGGAGCACAGATTAAAAAAAAAAAAACAAGTATATTGTTATGGTCCATAGAGAATATTTAACCAATGAAATTAATGTCACTTTGATTTGGACAAAAACTAAAGTGATTTCCACGTATCCTTTATTACTGGACAGAGTCCGATCAAATTGCACTTGCTGAGTATCATGTTTAAATGTATAGAGTTTAAACAAGCTCTAATGTGCAGCTCTGTTGTTGTAAATAAGTGGTTGTATTGTGAGTGTACTATGTGGTAAAATAAACATAAATTACATGATTAACAATTTTCTAGCAGCGTTCCTATCGCGTCATTTGCAGTAACAGTGTTGCTTTTTTACTGTAATAATTTTTAATTTTTAAAATTAATTTCATAGTGCTCTATTATACCAACCAGTTCCTGAAATATGCAGCGTGCCATAGATCCATTTGTGTGTGAGAAGGATCACATGACATGTTAAATGCTGCCTTTTTATATGAATGTGCACAAAGCCTAATGAAGACACCTGAATTAACAAAGAATGCTTTCTTTCTGTAATTACAAAAACCACCATATTTTTATTTCCAGGGCTAAAGCTGATGATAAGACAGAACGCCACTTAAATCCCTTGAAGGTCCTCCACCAAGTGGATGAGCTCATGGCTGAGGACAGCATCATTGTTGCAGATGGGGGAGATTTTGTAGGAAGTGCTGCTTACATAATGAGACCAAGAGGACCTATGCGTTGGCTGGATCCAGGTAAGATCCCAAAGGGCAAACAACAACAACAAATTACTTACAGATGAATAATCTCAAATCAGTTTATTTGTTCATTTCATTCGTTTATTGATTTGTTGCTTTTTTGTTGTCACTTAGAGGTTAGAGGAATACACAGCACACTAAACTGTTGTAGTCAGTCAAGTAACTGATGTAGAATGTATGCACAAGTTTGCACTGCAGAACCACAAGTCACGTTACATCTCCATCATAGCAATGTATTCTGATGTCAATCAGGCTTTCTTTACAGTCAGAGTCTCATAATCTTACTGTGGCTTGTTGTAGGAGCATTTGGTACTCTTGGAGTGGGAGGAGGTTTTGCCCTCGGAGCAAAACTGTGCCGGCCTGAATCTGAGGTGTAATATTCATTCAAGCATTTGCATACATGCTTTGTTGAATCACCTCTTTATCACTTTTAACCTTCTAACAATGACATTATATTTTTGTGCTTTTCAGGTGTGGATAGTCTATGGTGATGGCTCCTTAGGATACAGTGTTGCAGAGATTGACACGTTCACAAGACACAAGGTGAAATCACTGATCCCTAAATTCACATTACATAGATGTAAGCAACTCATTTATCCAAAAAAGTTCAATATATTGAATAATATTATTAGGAAGAATTACTTCCTGTTTTTTCACAACTCTCCCCTTACTAATAACAATAATCTTGTTGTAAATTGTCCCTTCTTCGCAACCGGAAAGCAAGGTAAACAATAGTCTATCAAGCATAGTCCGGACATGCTAACACAGTCTAGAGAAGAGGTCTAATTATTCAAAATAGGTGAAACTGTGTATTAACAGTGTGTAGGGCTTTTAAAACTCACAAATCGTATAGTGCGCATCCTATATAATAGAAAGGTGGCAATGTTATATACAGTATGAGTGTATAGTGTATGTTTATTGTGTGATCACTACCATGTAAGTTGTCTACACTATAAATGTAATGTCATTATGATGTGCTGTCATGTTTCCTATAGACTCTATAGGAAACACAACATTACATCATAATAACTTTATTGCTAGACTAGAGGATCTGCAGGTTGAGTGCTAAATTGACTCTGCAAATATTGTAGGAAACCCTGAAAAAAACATACATATCAATATGTGTATTTTTTTGTATATATTTTTTATTTGTTGTGATGAACCATGTTTTCCTTTATTTCCCCCCTCTAGACACCAGTCATAGCTGTGGTGGGAAATGATGCATGTTGGAGTCAGATATCCAGAGAGCAGGTTCCCATCCTTGGCAGCAACGTGGCATGTGGCCTTGCATTTACAGGTACATTTTATGCTAAGAATGTGTGTGTTCATGCTGTGATTGCTTGTAGAATACACATAGATTATATTCAATAATCTGAATCGAATTATTTTACACTAATGTGTAATGCCTGGGCAGTTGCTAAATGTCAAATTGTATTCTTTTGCAGATTATCACATCGTGGCTGATGGTTACGGTGGTAAGGGCTACCTTGTTGGGCGTGAAGATGAGGACAGGCTAAGTGACATCATCAGACAGGCTCAGAAGGAGACCCAGGAAGGCAAGGCTACACTTCTCAATGTTCTGATTGGGAAGACCAACTTTAGAGAGGGCTCTATTTCTGTATAGAGCAGCTGTGCACTATACTGGCTGGGAATTCTTTTTCCTTTAACTTTAGCTTCATAGACTTTTACTATCAGGTTCTATGAAGTATTTTAGCAAATAAGAGAATTCAGTTTAGTCCAACCCTTACCAGACCTCTGCTAATCCTGTGTGCCCTTAAAGCCATATATCACTTTGATAAGAGAAATCACTTTCCAATATGCTGATCTCCCATTACAGTTTATTTACCATTAGTTGCAATATCACTTATTTCCTTCATCAGACTAGCTAAAATTAGTACACTAATACATCTTCAAACATCAGTCATGACTGTTGTCATTCACTTAGTATTTATTTTAGCTGTTTACTATTATGTTTTACTTAGACTTAAAACAGCTCCAGACCTGCCAGCCTTTAAACTAAAGCTTCTGTTGTGCACCCGGATGCTTTAAGGTTCATTTTGTGCTATTTCCAAGAATAGCTGCTGCATTTTAAAAGGGAAAGAGTGAATAATAGCAAACATGTGCTTTGTTTAGGGATTTAAAGTTGTTAGGAGGTTGTGCGTTAGATGTTTGACCTTTACACAGCCTAATGCAACTTTTGCAAATAAACCAGTGACTGAAATCACTGGTGAGAGAGAGGGAGAGAGAGAGAGAATTGGTTTAAAGTTATCATATGTGACCAGTATGCCTTTTCTCTTGTTCTGACATGGACACAGAGTGTTTTTGTGAAGATACAGGAAATCCTACAGCTGTAATGATCTTTATTATTTGATGATTTGGGATGCAAATTTGTTCAACAGGAAATATTTTTTGAATGCTGATGACTGAGGAATGGTATGCCTTTTAATGCTTGATTGTATCTTCAATTACATTGATATGTATAGATTTAAAAATTTGTCTGATGATTCAGTTATGTATTTAAATGACATTTAATACTAACTTGTATGCAGTGATATGGGCTATCATATAAAAATATGCCTGTACACAATATGGATTGCACTATAATTATAACTTACTTACTCACCAGATGTTGGTCATCTCACAGTCTTTATTACTGTTTTGTTTGGTACTTTAAGGGAGGTATGTCAGCTTTTCATCATAAATTGTTCATTTGGATTGATTTCCAAATAAATTTTAAAAAGAAAGTAAGAAAAATGAGCAGGCTTTTGAATCTGTTGTAGGCATTTGTTTGATTTTACAGATTATGAGCTACTTAATGTATCTTTTGTTGTAATAGCTCAGCAATTTCACCCATCTAAAGCTGCAACTGTAACTTCTTTTACTTTCTGTCTTCGTTAGCTTACAGTTACAGTAGTAATCGGGAAATGTTTATATCTTGTGTTAAAACTGCCAGATGTTTGACTTTTGGTTTAAATTTACAAAAACAGCATTTATCAGCTTTCTGCTTTTAGCGTGCAGACATACAGACTGGTGATGAAGGACATAACCAGGTATTGCCTCATCATATGCCCCCAGACCACTCCTCAGTATTGATTCTACCCATACTGTGCATTTGTTCTACAAGTCTCTGGAACTCTTTTGGATAGATGAACACCGTTCTTCCAAAAAATATTCCCCTGATTTGTGTTTTCATGATGGTGGTGGAAAGCACTGTTTAACACGTCTCCAAAGTCTCCCACAGGTGTTCAGTTGGGTTAAGATCTGGTGACAGTCAAGGCCATAGCATATGATTCATATCATGTTCATTCATTTTAAACCACTCCATAAAGATACAAAAGTTTCACCATTAGAAAAAGGTGATCTTTCTGAACTACTTGCATTGATTTGCCCTGATCCTTCCCTTTAAGGCAACAAACAGACCCAAACCATGCACAATGCCTTCTACAGCATACCAATGCCACCAGATGCCCTCACTGTAGGGGTCATTGTTAAGATTTTTTCTGTAGACTTAAACTATAGACTATATGTGAAAAGGTGTTTAGATTTCTGATAGACCCCCAGGCTATTCAAAAAATAGTATTAGATCTGTGTTTAATATCACTAACACTCTTGAATGGCAGCATCATATAGCACTATTTGGTTGCAGCAATGAGTTGTAGTACCTGGTTATGATCTAACTGTGTAGTCGAGATACACCAGCGAGACCACTAGCAGAGTGCTTTTAAATGATTTTGTCTCAAGCCTATAAATCTCTCAGATAAAATACAGCTCCACATCACATATCAATGAATACTTGACGTAAGAGTGTTACCATGTTTGTATGCAACAATTTTTCTTCCAATTGACCGAACACACAACCAGATTTGTATTATGCAAAACACCATCTCTATATCATGAGCACTATGATTTTTGCCCTGAATACTTCTTCATGCAGTTTTCATTTAAAACAGGAGATGGCAGTCCAGGTGTAGTTTATGAAGTCTCTGCTGACGTGTTCCTGCTTAGCATAAATGATGGGGAAATACTGTGGATGTAGAGGGGATGGACATGTGTACAGTTGTTGGTGTATCAATATCAACCAGCCTAAAATAAACAGATTTTTTTTTTCATTCCAAATCAAAATTTGCTTTGTTCTCTATTATGAAAGCTGTTATTTTTACTTAAAGAAGTTAAAATGACCATGTAATAAGCCTTGCTGAAAGTTCAGATTGTTTTTGTATTAAATATTGTTTAATCACGTGACCCTTAAAACAACCATGGGTTTATTGATTTCTGAATGATTCGACATATCTGATTTCGCAGAAATATGTCAATAAGGCAAGTAGAAAGTGAGAAATGACGTGCCAGTGCTTCTAAAAAGCTGTTATCTGTGCATTGACTTCTGTGATAATTGAGTGCAAGTATCCGAGATGAAGTAAACAGTTTATACAGTCTCATGTTGTGCTGGCTGTAGTCTGCAGTCTGGTCTCCTGCCCAGTTTTACATAACAGAACGAGTCTGGCTTTCGTTGCGTTCAAATGCTCTATGTAAATCTCAACGTCATAGCTGTGAAGCTGTAAAGAAGTTCTTCTCTGTTTAGTCGTAAAAAAGAACAAACAAACAAAAAAACAAAGTGGCATTTAGTTTGCGCTGTGATGCTGTGGATGAATGAAGACTATAGACACATTAATATCTTTACATAATAACACAATATACGTTATTTAAAAACAACACATTAGGTTCACTGTGAAAATATCAGGGGTGAACGGTCCTGAGACAAGTTCGAGATTGTCCTACATATAAAGAATGCTAATAATTTATCTGATATATATGTTAAAGGCATCTTTTTCTCTTCGGTTTCAATAAACTACAATGCAAGATATAGTGAGTCTGTTTTGCAGGCTGCAAAAAAAAAAGTGCCATTCCGAAGAAGTAGCTATTCGAGCAGCACTTGAAGGTG
Source organism: Stegastes partitus (assembly GCF_000690725.1). Taxonomy (NCBI): domain Eukaryota; kingdom Metazoa; phylum Chordata; class Actinopteri; family Pomacentridae; genus Stegastes; species Stegastes partitus. The sequence goes on from NW_007577972.1 coordinate 592,220, forward strand.
TCATAAGACCCGGCGAACATCACCGCAGGCGGCGACTTCAACCGCTCCGCTAAACTTATATATACACGGGCGATGTGGTGGACGGCGGCGACGGTCGACAACGTTGCTGGTGTATAACGGTACATATTGTTTAACGACGGATATACGCCGCTTTAATTACTCTGCCGTCAGCATGATATGTAGAACACATGCTATTCCTAGCTTTTGACAACCCTGGAGATAGCAGCTTAGCTTAAAGCACAAACAAACTAGGTTGAGCGAAGTGCTAGCTAATGTTAGTTAGCGTTAGTTGAGCTTCGTGTGGTGTTCTTTGTCTGCTGGTTCACTACCGGATAACTGTCCAGACACTGACGTGAAGTTATCAGGTTAGCATCACCACACTCGAAAAGCTTAAAGCTCCGGACTCAAGCTACTCAGCGTGGCTTAAATTAACACAGGGCCGACTTTTACTTCAAATTTACAGGATTTCCACTTCAGCAGTTCTAATCACTGGACGTAACCTCACCTGTACCAAGGTAAGTAACCTAATTGTAATGTTAGCCTAGGAAATGACATTGTAACACGTTATGTATTGTCTATTGTGAGCACCTGGACTGGGTTAGAGATGATATTGCTAACTAAGTGTTATAAATGGGTTGCTGTTTGACCGGTTGAGCGTCGACTTAATTTGCAAACCATAGTTAACAAAAACTAGCTTGCTTCATCTGGTCTCAGTTTCCTGGTATAGTAGCATTACTGTAGCATGTGTCATCATGTAAAGTGTGTTGCCAGGAGGAAATATATAAATTATTTCCTCGTTTGCAGAGTAAGAACAGTGCGATACAGGGCAAGAGGAAGTTTATGAACATTTGTTTGACACTGCTAGAGACACACCGGTATTATCTATATGATGAAGATATAATCAGGTTGTCAAGAACCATCACAAGTGACTCACTGTCAACAAACCAATACAAGTGATTGCCTTTAATGTCCAGAACGTTTATATTGTGGTGTTTGCCAAACCAGTCATCATTTAATATACTCTACTAACATGCTGTTGATCATGTTTCTGTTACAGGAGCTGAATGGCCTCCGTTGTAGCAGTGAAAACTGAGAAGCGACCTGCAGCTGATTCTCAGGATGCAGACTCAAATGCCAAAAAGCCCAGGTAAACTCATTGGTGCTATGAAACCAGTTGTACTCTATGCCTAAAACAAGGGTTTTTAGTAGGGCTGATTTAAATCTTGTTTTCTTCAGCTCCTATTTTGTTTTACCAGTCCTAAATGAATAATAATAAATAAAGGTAGGTTTTAGTTTCATACTGCATGCTGGCATGCTTTAAAGTGGTTTGTTTGACCTTCATACTGTCAGAAGGGTTTGGGAAGCACCATCCTTAGACCCGTCATTACTCAATCTCTGTCTGCTCCAAAGGAAACTGCTGCCCAGCCTGAAGACTAAGCGGGCCCCTGAGCTTGTCCTGGTGATTGGTACGGGGGTAAGCTCTGCCGTGGCCCCTCAGGTCCCAGCACTTCGCTCCTGGAAAGGCCTTATTCAGGCCTTGCTTGATGCAGCCAATGACTTTGACCTACTAGAGGAGGAAGAGAGTCGGCGTTTCCAGAAGCACATGCAGGAAGATAAGAATTTGGTACATGTGGCCCATGACCTCATTCAGAAACTTTCCCCGGTAAGACTGCCTAAGCCTTTTTTCCTTTCCTTTCTTTTCTACACCACCCTGTTGCACATGTATAAACCCGTGTTCGACATACATCCAGCTGGGGACAGACTTCACCTTCCATGGGTTGACATAAGACATCTTGGCCTTATCTCATTAAAAGTCCTATAGATTATGACATAAGACTTGTTTGTGGGGCTAGGTTTCAGAATAAATTTTGGTTAGTACAGAATAACACTTTTAATCAGTCAATGTGGCACTAATTACGCATGCAGTAAACAGACTATGTTTTCATTTGTCACACTCAGGATTCAGGACATCCTAAAAGCAAATGCTGACAAAAGCATGCAAGTTAAACTGCATTAGTTTTATTTATTTTTTATTTTCATTTTTTTTTAACCCTCCCTTGCCTTCTTTGATGAAGCTTAACAACATCTTGACAGCATATATGCGATGTAGTTGCTTGGGCAGTCTGGCCTCTGATGATTTAGATTAAACTGCGTATGTACAGTGCAGCCTAGATTGGCAAGAACTTCCAAAAGCTGTGTTTAATGATGTAGTGCCAATTTGAAGTGCTTTTCCTATTTAGTTTGATATTTTTCTTTGATCCTGTTATTTAATTACTTGTTAACACTTATTTGTCAAATTGCAGAAATGAAAATACAAGTGAGTCCATGTTTGAGTTTGCTGAATGAATACAAGAGACAAAATCATTCTTCATTTCTACTGAAAGTGGTGTAAACAGTAACCTTTGTTACACCATGTGATAACATAGATCGTGAGAAGTAGGCTCCCGTTAACAGTGTAAACAAGAGGGATATACAGAAGTCGGAATCAAGAAAATCTTGCAGGTGATGATGAGTAAGAGAAAATCCTTGTTCTTAAAAATTCATATTAAATGAGTCATATCCTATAGTAAGTTCCTTTTTGGACTGGAGGTCCATCTCCAGTAATTGATAAGGCCCCTAAAAACCATTCTCTGTGTATTTAAGTTACATATTCAGATTTTTTTTTCCCATAATGATAAAAATAATATTTCTTTCTTGTCTTCAAATGGCTTACACCGTTTCTTCGTCTACAATTTGCAGATCTAAGTTTCTGCCTCTGTCATCTTACCCCTCCATTGCTTACTGCTCAAGCACTGTAAAACTACTTTACCCTTCATAGTGGCAAGTTGTAATATTATAGTAATTCAGCCATACATGTTCGAACCAGAAACTGATTCTGAAGAAGAGAAATGATACAGAAAAATCCATCTTACAAGGTGAAAGGATTGTTTGCTAAGGTTTATTATGTATAATAACCCAGTTGTCTGAATCTGTGTTTTTGACACTGTTATTGATGCAGTGTAGTTTCAAGTTGGAAACGCTCAGCCATGGTGTTGACTTTCTGTTTTTCTAATGATGTGTCTTCTAGCATATAAAAAAACACCATATGGGCATATTTACAAGGTAAAAAGGTTGATTGTCACAGGAGGGGGTCTTTAAAGATAATGACAGCCAGAGACAGGATTCTTAGTTATAATTGCAGTTCTAAAGGATAATATCATTGTTAATAACACCTGAAAACATGACAAACCAATCAAGGGCACCCAAACTGCCAGAAAATCCCACAAAACCACACAGTCATAGCAAGATAATTTCCCACAGCATTGCCATCCCTTATAAGTTTTTATAGGCTCGGTAAGACAATAGAGGCCACATTTCTTAAATTGTTCCTTCAAAATGAATAGCAAATTGTAGGTTAGAAAACCATGATTTCCCTTTCCTACTGAACTCTGCATCTTTAAATACCAGTTGGATTGTTATTAATGAATTTAGAAAAATTAAGTGCATAGAAAATTTTTTTTGGGATCTGCATATGACTTAGTTCTCTTAGTATTGAACCAGTCTGGTCTGGCGCGGGGTTGGCAGATGGGAGTCTTAATACCGTTTGCCTCCTGTGTTAGTCATGTCTCATCGCACCTTTGACATTGATAAAACACGCTTTGTTTCAGCCCTCAGCCTGTTGTAACAAAGGGAACAAACAGCGCTTTTATGGCTTTATCCAACGTGTTTATTTCAATCCACAGTCGTGCAGACACCAGCCTACCCCTATTGGCTAGACACAGCAGGGTCTAGCATGCTGAGGAAAAAAAACAAGCATAGAATAATGTGAACCAGCAGCCCCCCAGCCCAGATTTTACATTTAGACAGAGTTAAAGTACTACCCAAGCATACAGTAAGTTATAGAGAATATGAGCATGTGCCGCTCTGTTTACATGCCCATATGCAAATATTTTCCTTTGTGGTACTCAGTTAAGCACACGTTAGCTCTAGAGTTGATATGGTTGTTTTACTGTCCTTTGATTCAAGAAAAGGAATGTGTTCAAGTGTGAATCATAATGTTCTCCAAATACGTGGAACCAAATTGAGACCTGAGAAACCTGTCTTCTGTTCAGTTAATTCCAACAACAGTGTGCTGAGAGAGTTTAACCCACTTTCGTGGATTTGTTTATCTGCTAGGTCACTGTGGTCTATAATGAGGTAGAGTAGAACTAATGAGGGCAGTCTGAAGTTAAAACTCAAAGAAATTGCTTTAGCCATAAATCCTGTCACACCTTTAACTTTGGCAACAACAAGGCTAATTACAAGTTTGCTGACTATTTTGTTTGCACAATTCACTTAAGGCATATAAACAGTTTTTTTTTTTCACAGGATAGGTGGAGGAAACATTCAATTATCATTTTGGTCACAATGGAGCATTTAATCTACAGTTCGAATCTTAATGCATACTTAGAACAGACCATGTAATTTGCTGTAATTTGCTCTAATCGGCCCTCTATTATGCTCTCATGATGATGCTACTGCAAAACCTGCTACTCCAATTCAAGTTTCTATGGGAAAAGTTCAAGCAGGCTGCTATTTTCTAAAACAAAACAAACAAACAAACAAACAATATATATATATGTAAGTTTAGGATGGATATTTAGAACCACAGTTGTTTACTTGTGCCTCATTTATTACATAAGTCCTGCAACAGTCCAAGGACACAGTGATCAGGAATGGTGCTGTAGACGTCAGATGAGGATAATAAGCTTCTTCCTGTGGAAAGGACTCCCGCTGTTTAGCCCATTAGAGTTGTAATCTATGGAAGTCAGCGGAGCATTTCCTTGTGCTAGGATCACCTTGGTCACTGCATCATCTATTCTTAGATCCTAGACTCCTCCTGCTTCATTTTTTTTCCTTTCTTCTTCTTCTTCTTCTTTTTAAAACAGCCCTACCAGGTAAGAATGAGATTTAGACTGTGTAGTCACAGCTCATAATCTCTCAGCACACTGAGGTAGTATGCGTGTTGCTTCTTGAAGAGCTTGGGACAGGATCAGACGCAGGAATGGAGGGTTTGGTACAATAGTGAGTAAAGCTTTCCTTGAGTAGATGTTTTGAAAACCGGCACACACTACTCCACCTAAGATAGAAGCTGAAATGGAATTTCTGTGAAGAGGAATACCAAGGCATGTCTTGTTGAAAGCATGTAAAACAAAATAAATAGAAGCATGCTTAAAGCTTTTTTTTTGTCATTCAAAGCCCTGAAGTATATGACTGTGAGCCATTTATACTCAAGTTTGGGTCTATGGTGTTGATTTAGGGATCATAACTGGGCATCTTTCTGTCTGCTTTATCTACAAATAGAACCCTAAATGAGAAATATAACCATTATTGCTCTTGTATTGTCATATAAGATAAAAACAGGACCTAATTTTATGTCTGTTTCTTAGAAGAAGCTTCACGCCATGATCTAATTTCAGAGTAAAGAAACATTAACACTCAGCTGTTACTCAACCCAGGCTCAAATGCACACACTTATTTTAAGCAACTGGCTGCTTGTTGTGGGTTTGTGGAAGTGTATATCACATCACAGCTGCAGTCATTTGATCGGTAATCTGCTGATATTTTAGATTTTTCACAGTAAAATACTTTCCAACAGCTAATACAGTAATTACAGCTAATACAGTACTTGTTCAGGCAGGTCAAAAATGCCATTTTCAGTGAAAGTAGGGCAGCTCAGGGGTAAATTTACAGTGAAGACTGACTATCTCAACATTTAACACATGTGTCTTGAGGGTGTTTAGTACTCATGAAGCATTACTTTCATATCACAAAGTGCTGTGTAATTCAGTTATTCATCAAGGTTCTATGATAATATCACCATGACCTGTTCTTGCAAATTGACAGTTCAGACCTAAAAAGCAGTTTTACGAGTATGCCAACTGATTATTTTCCTGCAAGTGCACTTCCTAATTGCAGTTCTTCTACTAATCATGACCTTTCTTTGTTTTTCTTTTTTGTTTGTTTTGTTTTGTTTTTTATAACAGAGAACAGGCAATGTGCGATCCACATTCTTCAAAGACTGTCTATATGAAGTGTTTGATGATTTGGAGTGCAAGATGGAGCATGCAGGGAAACACTTGCTGCGGTCAGTGCTGCAGTTAATGGAAAGTGGCGCACTGGTCCTCACTACTAACTTCGACAACCTGTTGGAGATCTATGCAGCACATCAGGGCACCAAGCTGGAGTCTTTGGACCTGACAGATGAGAAGAAGGTAAACAGTGCTTGGAATGTGTTATGCGATTGATTGGTCTTGCTTGCCACAATATATGTTGTCAGCTTTTCATCAAACAAGTGCAAAGGTCAGTACAGCAGGCTCAAACTGTAGTTTAAAATCCTGACCAATTTTTTAGTTATCTTATCTCAAATTGACAACTCACTTAAACATGGCCCTCAGGTCTTTGAAGGAGGAAAGTCGCAGGTAAATTTCCCTAATTAATATGTTCTCCTCTGAGCATATGGTTATGCTCACTCGCGTCACTGTCAGAATTAAATTTATGGCATTGCTTTTCACCCAAGTTCCTCATTAACTGGTTCAGGAGAAAAACAGAAACCTGAAACCTGAAAGAGCCTTTTTCTCTGACAGGTGGAAGGAAGTTAACATTCCAGCCATTACTCAGCTGGTGTCAAATTTTATAAATTGAACAATATTTGCTTTTGGTTTAAGACTGGACCTAAGAGGAAGGATGTGTTTTCCTAGTGCATGTACTGTAGGTTTGTTTCAGTGGTGAACTGGTTCCTCATGAAATCTCTGCTGTGGACATTTAAGTCCTAGGTTGTTTAAAGTTAGCTTGATGATTTGTACAACAGAACACAAGTTCGCAAGAATTGATCAGAGTTTTCTGAGAGACCCATTGCTTTGCCTCTCAGTCCTGGTATTTATGCCTCATCTCCATCAGGGCTAATATCCTTTCACTGCTGTTCAGTGATTTTACCCCTTTCCCAGCCAGAACAGGATTTTGTGCAATGGACTGTTAAGTGTGTGTGTGTGTGTGTGTGTGTGTGTGTGTGTGTGTGTGTGTCTAGGTGTTGGAGTGGGCTCAGGAGAAACGGAGGTTGAGTGTTCTACATATCCACGGTGTTTACACTAACCCCAGTGGTATCGTACTGCACCCTGCTGGCTATCAGAACGTACTAAGGAACACTGAGGTTATGGTGAGTGCTAACTTTTATTATGGATTTATCATTGTTCTACTTGATGTGTAAGTTTGTAAAGTATCTAGTACATTGGAATATGACGTTGAGGTAAGGTTATTAGAAAAAACTGCCACATTGACTGTGGTCCTGCACTGGTTCATTTAAAATCATAGCTGTTGTGCAAGTGTAATAATTCATATTACCGGTGATTTCAACAGCGTGAGATCCAGAAGCTCTACGAAACCAAATCATTTGTGTTTCTCGGCTGTGGGCGCACTGTAGACGACACAACCTTCCAGGCTTTGTTTTTGGAAGCAGTAAAACACAAATCGGACCTGGAACACTTCATGCTTGTGCGGCGGGAGGATGTGGGTGAGTTCAAGAAGCTGCGTGACAACATGCTTGACAAGGGCATCAAGGTCATCTCCTATGGAGATGAGTATGCCGACCTACCTGAGTACTTTGAGAGGCTGGCCAATGAGATCTGCAACCGTGATGTGTCTACAAATGGCTGGGGTAAGGAGAAGCAGTTTTGCCTAAGCTTCTTGTGGTTATTTACATTTGTAGTAGGGTTAATTTGTATTAATGGCAGCATTATATAGCTGGTAAAATCAGCTGTATGTCATCTATAAAGCAGCCTGGCAACATTTGAAAAGATTTAAAATTTTAAAAAACAACAAAACAAGAAGGACTGGGCATTTCAAAGGCAGGGGAGGTGCAGTTGTATTGTAGAATTCTGTGTTTTTGAAATTTGTCCAATACTAGGAACTAAAAGTCAGGATATCGCTTCTGTTTCAGTTGTGACCATTCTATACTTAATCATCCTCTTGTGAGTCCAGCTCAAAGGAAGTGCATACAACTTTGCAAGAGTGATACTTTAAAGGCTTGACACTAGGGTGTTTCAAAATCTAATTTGATGTTAATTACCAAAACATATAATATTAGTACTGGTATTAGGGTTGTGCAGAATATACATATATATATATATTAGTAATGCTCTTTGTTTTTTAAATAAACCGTTTTTTTGTTGTTTTTTTTACAAACACATAGTATTTGACTTGTCAGCTTGTTCTAGAAAGGGAGCCAAGAAAAGTAGGACATGTTTCTGTGCATACCTTTATAACATGGGTTGAACCAGATTCGAAGCATTAGAAGCTTGGAAACAGGGACTTAAACCAAGTTAAGCTTCCTTGTTGCATGTTTGATTCAGAGCTTAAACTGTCAGTTGTCCTGGTTTCACAAAATATGTCTTCTGTCAGTGTGGGGTTTTCTTACATTTGAGTCGAATAGATCTGCTAAACTTTCTAGATTGTTCTTCTTAATGGAGGTGCTTGTGTTTTATAATTTTCTGTTTTTATCTTAATCCACAGGGTCTCCCTCACAAAATGGGGAGGAACAGCAGAATGGCTTTAACACACAGAAAAGTCTCCTTCAAGGTTAGGACTGAATGCTTCTTTGACTTCAAGCAGTGGCCACTTGCAAAAGACATTTTCAGAATAACATAACAAAACTCTGTCCAAGGCTCTTGTTTTCTTACTGCATGCTGGTAGATAGAAAATTCAAGCCCGTTCTTGATTTTCAGTGACAAAAGACCTGCTGGTATTTCTTTACACAAAGATCCTACTGACTTTGCAGTAATAATATTGTCAGTGGCAACGTTTCAGTTGATGCTTTTTGTTTTTCAACTTTTCACTTAAGTCCTTCCTTTTCTTTTTGCCCCAGACTATCATTCTTGACAGGCACACAGTCGGGATCAGTTTCAGTCATTTTCCTCCACAGCTCGGCTGAGTGACCGGTCGACTCTGAGTAGTATTCAAGTCTGAGTTTATTGAATGGATTTAGGAATCCATGGAAGACCTAAAAGCTGTCAGTATTTATCAGATGACCGTTTTTTTTTTTTTTTTTCTTTAATTTTCATTTATTTAGCTTTTATTTAAAAGGGAAAGAAGTTCCCCAACCTCATAGTCTCCATAATCCTCTATTTAAATGTTGCTGAAACCTCAATGTTTGGGAAGCTTAATACAAGCTTTGAAGTATGCAGATCATGGAATGGTACGTTCTCACTTCAGCTTGACCAAAAAGATAGATGTGAATCCACTGACAGAAGCTGACAGTGCTGTTTGGATTTGAACAGATCGAACATAAACGCAGCTGAACTGCAACACCTAGATCTACCTGCCCTGAAAAAAAGACGTTGTAGATGCAAAGCTATGACGCACATCACATGCTCTTAACTGAAAACTGTCTTGTGTTGAAGGCTTGAATCAGTCATGCTCAACCCTGCAACCAGGAAAACTTGTTTTGCACACTACTGGGTGGGGAAAAGGATGGGTGGAAATAATTCTCTTAAATGATAGGTGGCAAATTGATTATTGTTATGATTCTGTCTTAATGTGGAAGTTCAGAAGAGTTATGTTTTCATAGCAGAGCAATTCCCTGCCAGTAGCAATCTCTTTGCCACTCCTGTGCTGAAAATAAAACTATGTTCTTTGTAAGCCTTTTTTTGTATTTTTAATACTTGCATGTGTTTTCTGATATAGTATTTATAAGTACTATTTTCAAAATAAAGCTTTTGGTATCCCATTTGTTCTGTTTTCATGTATGCATGCCAGATCACGATCGAAAGGGTGCAGTCTGTGATGTGGATCGAGCCCATGTGCCTCTGCAACATATGACAGAACAAGTTCCATGTTACCGGCTGTCACAGCATATAGCAGCTTTATTTAGAAACGTTTACATTCTCATAAATTAGCTCAAATCTTCAGTATAACTCTTGATTCTCTCATATTGCACTACCACAATTTAGAGGGGGTAGAGTTATTTAAGACTTATATTTCCTCTTGTAAATGAAGAATAAATCAGAGGGGAAAAAATAAATTAAAGGGCCATAGAACTTCAATTGAAACATACAAAATGTAGCCTGAAATCAATGGGCACTCTGTTGGAACTAAAAAACTAATTTACAAAATATCCTTCTACTATTCATGAGCTATAAACTGAAGGATCCAAGGCTCCATTTTGTATTGAAAATGTGCTAACTGTTAGGTATGTGAGCAGCTGTGGGAGATTAATTTCATAGAAAAATCCAACTGAAACTAGTGATCGACAGTTAGTGGATAGGTAGGTAGTTAGGAGATACTGATGCACTGGCCGTTTTTGTTTACTAAGGATCTGCCTCAATTGAGCCCAGACTTTTACTTGATCATTACTTTTTTGACAGGAGAACATGGACTACCCTGTTAAGTGCTCTGTGCTCAGCTGCACACCGTTTTCTCAGCTAGACTAGAAGATATGGTTTCTGATCTGAACTGGCATGGTATTCCTGGTAGGTAACCCTCCATATAGTGAAAGTAGAAACTAAGAACACAGGAGACAGATAGGCACTATGGTCAATTAGCTTTCCTCAGGCACAGGCAGCTGTTGAAATGTCACATCCAGCAAGCCTTCACAGCCTGACCTCATTTACATAAAGAGGGGAAAACTGACTGACAAAATGCCAGGTAGAATTTTTTGTTCAAGTTTTTACTGTGTTAGCCAGTAAAATGATGACACAGCCTAGGTCCATTTTGTCAGCTAAAATGTCATTTAGATTGGACTTCATGGTTTCAGAACACCAGCTTATCTGAGGTACTTTCTAATTTGGCCCAAATGTTTAGAAATAACGCAAAGGGAGGCTCCTCTGACTTTGTTGCAAAATATTCGGTCTTTTATCGTGCACACTTGTCCTGCACTGGGAGAACAAAGTCCTGTGTGTAACATGAGTTCATTCATTTGATGCAAAGTAGAGAGGGCATGGCAGGAACATGAGAAATGCAGGCTAGCAGGGCTGGAACAACTCATGGCAGCGTGGCAAAGGTGTTGCTGGCTTCCTTGCAACGATGAATAAACAGCAGAACATGCGGCCACTTAAGCCTTCATCAGGGCGCTGACCACGGCGCGGGCATTGAGGCTGCGCAGGTCGTTGTAGGTCTGCCCGGTGCCCACAAACACAATAGGCTGGCCTGTGATGTAAGTCATGGAGATGGCAGCACCCATCTGTGAAGAAGGGACGATGACACGAGTGCTATTAGCTTTCCCACTTAAAATTCAGGATTCAGAAAGTTGTCACAGGCAAATCATTAATTGCATCAAAATGTTTTGTACAGTTGCATAGTTTAGATGGTGAAGTGTATTTTAAAAAAAAAAAACAATAAAAATACCTTGTCATCAATAGTGTCAAACTTGGTGAGTACAATGCCATCAATGAGACGAGGCTTGTCAGACATGGAGTGGTCTGCCAGAGCCTGGTTGAACTTCACCTGAGGACACGAGAAAGCTGAGTCATTCAGGTGACAACTGAGGGGGACAGTGTTAATATGTATAGTGCCATCTTTCAGTCCTGGAGAACGAGGAAAGACATCTACAAACATGATGACTGTTTAAGTCAAAAGTGACCATTGGTGCAACACTGACCTCTGCTGGACATATTAATCCACAGAAATCCATTTTACTCAACTTTTTTTTTTTCTGTTTACAACTGGTGATCTGTAAATAAATCCCCCCTACCATAAGAGTGAAAGTAACGAACATGGATCTAAAGCTGGCATTAAAAAAAAAAAAAAAAACATGTATCCCTGCTTTAATTAGTACCAGGTTCAAACAGCAGATCACATAAATAAATACAGTATGATGTAATGATGCAAATGTTACATTAAAATTCAGCTGTTATTTATTAATTGACAGTTTTTTAAAATAAATGTTCATTCAAGTTATTCGTCATCATTATTTCCTCTATATCAGCTCAGATTCATCTGCAGTCTTACCAGCTGGTCAACTGCCTCATTGCCCACCAGAGCCTCCCCAACAAACAGCACCAGGTCAGGCATGTTGACTGCTATAAGTTTGGCCAAGGCTGTCATTAGGGGGGCATTGTCCTGCATACGCCCAGCAGTGTCCACCAGCACTACATCAAAGGCCTGATTGCGGGCTGGAGGGATCAAACACAGGAGAAGTACCATGTCAGTGATATGAATTACTAATTGAAAGAAGTGTAGAAGAATTACACCTCTTCTTTACAACTAAGATGCAGGACATGTAGGTACAGAACGAAAATATTTTACCATAGGCAATGGCCTCCATAGCAATTCCAGCTGCATCTTTCCCGTAGCCTTTCTCATAGAGTTGGACTACCGGCCGACCTCCATGTTTCTCTGGGGGATGCAGAGAGTTCAGGCGGCGCTGATGAGTTCGGAGCTGCTCCACTGCCCCGGCACGGAATGTGTCACAGGCTGCGATTAGCACAGTGAATCCGTTCTCTATCAGCCAATAGGAGATCTGGATCAAGACAGAGAAGACAGAGAAGGTCAGATGACCATTTCCTGGTATTTGTGCATGCCGGGTTACTGTGACACTGAGCCATTGTTGTTGTTATAACCAACACCTATGTGTACCTTAGCAAGTCAAACTTCCTACTTTGACCCATAATTTTCAGTACTTCAGTGTCTTAACAGTATATCTTAATAGTGACATAATTATTTCAAAAATATGTTTTTGTATGTTTTGTGGGCTGCAAGGTGGCACAGTTGGTTAGCACAGTTGGTTAACACAGTTGGTTAGCACTGTTGGTTAGCACTGTTGGTTAGCACTGTTGCCTCGCAGCAAGAAGGTCACCAGTTCGCGTCCCAGGGTCACAGGGATCTTTCTGCGTGGAGTTTGCATGTTCTCCCTGTGCAGCGTGGGTTCTCTCCGGGTTCTCCAGCTTCCTCCCACAGTCCAAGAACAAGTTAAGGTTAATTGGTGATTCTAAATTGTCCGTAGTTGTGAATGTGAGTGTGCTTGGTTGTCTTTCTCTAAGTGTAGCCCTGTGATAGACTGGCGACCTGTCCAGGGTGTCCCCTGCCTTCACCCTAAGTCCGCTGGGATAGGCTCTGGCCCCCCTGTGACCCTAGTGAGTTTTAAGCAGTGTATAAATAATGGATGGATGGATGTATGTTTTGTCCCCTCTTATTAAAAACTGGAATTTCAGACAACTAGGAAATCAGGAACTCTGTAACTGGGGTTATATAAAGTATTCAACTCTTAAAAAAATATGAAAATAAAAAATTAGGTCAACAGCTGAACTGAGGGATCCATCTAAAGAAAACACTGTATCGGTGCACTGGTTTAGTTATATAGTTTTCATATTAACAAACATCCTCACAGTGCACAGTTCTAACAGAGCTATACATGAGCACAAACTCTCATAAAGCAAGGCCAAACCACCACAATAAAGTTGCTGTCTGTGAGGGTAAACAGCAAAAGGAACTTCAGGGAACTTTCTAACAAACTGTAGATCTAGGGCACATGTTGATACCTTACTAAAATGTCACCTCACCTTTGCCAGGTTGGTGGACTTTCCAACCCCATTGACACCACAAAATGTAATGACAAAAGGCCTTCGCTGGCTCTGCGCCTCCATGACATCTCTCAGAATATCCACCCTTCGCTTGGGTTGCAGGATCTGCACCAGTGAGTCCTGCAGGGCCTGCTTTACTGTTGAGGCCACAGCTGCACACATACACCCACAAAAAAAAAGTTATGTCAGAAAACTGTGAGCATGAAGTATTTCTTACATGTTATTCTATGTGTTGTACTGCTCTTTACTGACACACATTGTCTAATAGTGTCACAATTAATATTGTGCTTGTCATGGCCTACAAAGAGCCATCACAGAGGCATAGAATATTATACAGTTAGACTTAGATTACACTTTATACCTAAATTTTAACATTATAATAAAAGTCCACTCATATGCAAAGGCCCTGCTTGATTTACTATGACAAATGTGCAGCAAGCTACACATGGATAGCCTGAAGGCAAGGTGCACATAGTGCCAGGTTTGTGCTCTTAGTATGAGTTTACTGCTAAATCTAAAGTAACAAATAAGGGGTATAATGTAATGAAAGATCTACAGTGCAACATATGCACATGGTCTTACAACATTTATTCCCCTGTATCTTTAACTTATGAGCATTGCCTCCAAGTGTTTATATACAAATCTAGTCAAGGAAATCTTTTATTGCATCCTGTCTATAGAAAAACTGAGGGGAAGACCCTATTTAAATCTATTCGCTGTGGCAATGAAACAAACAGTGTTGGGGAAAACCCATTACTTTAATCACAGTCCCCTTCAGCATGTAGACTGGTGTTCTCACAGGAAGATAGTCATCTGAGAAAGAGAGTATGGATCGATAGTTTGTTGTGAGCATGTTAAAAAGATGGGAAAGGGTACTTACTGGTAAATGTGCCCATGACTTTGCCCTCCAGTTTTTTGGCTACAGAGTCACAGAGCTGGGAGGCAATGTCGGCTGCTACATTCTTTGCTACAGGTTCATAAAGGAGAAAAATAAATAGCAGATGATAGACATTCACACCTTGCAAAATGAAGACAGTAAGTGAAAGGGCCATGATATCATACCGATGAGGTGGTCCCTCATCTTCTCCAGCACTGGCTCCATGTCCTCTCGGGACAAGCTCTTGGAGCCCACCAGACCCTTCAGCATCCCAAACATTCCCCCAAAACCGCCACCCTTCTTGGAGCTGAGAAAAAAACAAAAAGCTTCACGCTTGTTCACAGTGTAACTTAATTTCATACACATTTTTAAACATTGCACTTTACTTATACTACAAATGAAATACTTCATTACCTTGTCTTACTTGTTTCACTGACAACCACTTCCTCGTCTTCCTCCTCCATCTCCTCTTCCTCACTAGATTCGTAATCCACAGACAAGAGGTCTCCCTTCATGGAGCTTGGCTGCATTCCCTGAAACACATCCAAGACATTGAGTACTTGGCATCAGTGACTAATGCAGATGTCTCTTCACCTAGAAACATCATTAGAGGTGGAGAGAAGGTCGTACATACCAGGTCAATTTGTGCTTCCTGGTTCTGTTCACCACCGTTGGAAGAACCATCTCCATTCCTTTCGCTGTAGTCCAGGTTCTTGGTGCTGCTACCACCCATGTCCCAAACACGCATTTGTTTCTCCCGAGGCTTCTGAGGCTTTGGGGACTTACTGTGACTAGGATGGCAAAACATAATAATAATAATAACAATAATAATATAGCACTTTTCAAGATACTCAGACATTTTACAAACAGGCAAGAAAACAAACAAAAATAATAACACATAAGTAAATAAATAAAACATAATGGAAAAGGAGCATAAAGAGACAGGAGAATTTTGAGTTGTGAGGAGGATTTTCTGATGCTCATGAGGAGTGAAATTTGCAATTGGGTCATTCCATGCAATTTCACTCAGACTTCAGAACTTTTCCCAGTTTATGTCATGTATTTTTGGGGAAACAAATCACGCAAAAACTTCTACCTAAACCTGGAACCTTGCAAAATCCCACAGCTCTACACAAAATACTTTTTGAGTGATGATTTTCTTTTAAAAAAGGCCCTCAACAACTCTTTTAAAGCATCTTTAAACCCTCATCAATTGCTTATTTTTCACATGACTTGGCTAAATTTTAAGTGAATGTCCCAGAAACCTTAATAAGAAGTTGGAACTTGTAACCATGTCAACAGCTTATGCAGATTTTTTTCAGAAATGAAATAATAAAAATATATAATTTATCGTCGAAATGAAAAATCTTTAATGTTCAGAAATTAGTATCTCCACTAACATTCACTTTATTCCATCCAAATTTCTGTTGCGGGTAGAAACAACTTAGTTTCATCATACCAAAATGTAATTTAGTGCTAAATAAATAAATCTTAGATACTGTACATGTGACAATTCAAATGCTTATTTATAGTATTTTTGACAAATAATGAAACACACATATGTAATAAAACTATCGCTCTAAATCAATTTAGTAAAACTGCAAGTAATCTGCATTAACATCATGTCCTGCCTCTCATGTCCTTCAAAGTTAGACTATTTCTGATAGTGATTCACTTAGGAATTAACACAATATCGTTGAAAAGAAACTTTCACAGAACTGATATGGGGTCACCAGTGTGACTGTCTTCAACATACAAACTGCTGTGATCCTATTCTTTTCTCACTGCTTTTGGTATGTCAGCTGAGTACATATGTACAAAGATAAATATATCAGCTGTCTCACCTGGGCTTTTCAGCAGTTCCCACCATGCGTTTGCGGAAAAACTCTTCTCTCTTCTTTTGCATGATCTCATCAGCAGTCAAGCCCTGGTTACCATTTTCAACCATTTTCTGGCCAGGGGGTGAGGCCTTGCTTTGATCCCCCTTGGCAGGCTCAGCTGCAGGAGCTGAAACAGGTTAGAATGTCAATTGATTGAGCCTGAATTTGCAATCATATTACATTAGCCATTTAATATGAGCTATTTAAGAACAACCACAAGAAGAACTCACCCTCCTTTTTGGTATTTTTACTCTTCTTGCCACCCTGTTCCTTGCCTTTGTCTCCACCTTTCGTCTCAATCATCGACTTCACAGTTTTTTGGGATTTTTCAGACTCCTTAAAGGATCGCATTTGGGCAGGACTTCGAACTTTACTGCTTTCCTCCGCATCTCTTGTTTGTTCAAATTTGTTATTGTCAGCATGGACAGAACAAAAACAAATATGGTTAGCAAAGCATCTTTGATTTTGTTTTTTTTTGTTGTTTTTTTTTTTGGGGGGGGCACAAAATAAACTTGTGATTCTCCCAGCTTCATCAGTTGGAGATTTTGTTTGGCACATTAATCATATTACCAACTTCACTGGAAGTGCACAATGTCATCCATCACTGAAGACAGAGAAAAAACAGTAATACTGCAGAAGATTGCTACACAGAAAGTGAAACTTTGTGTCTTTACCTGAGAAGCACCTTGAAGTCATCCTCAAATTCAAAGCTGTTGTTGAGAAGCTTCAAAGCCCCCTTTTGCTCCAGCTCATTCTTATAACGATCCCTAAAATGAAGCTGAACGTCATCTATAAACTTGTCCACATATGTCAGCGTCAGGATCTTTTGAAAACCCACCTGGACACAGACAGGGAGGGTGGAATGAGAGAATGATCACTGACAAGTAAGAATAAATAACAATGAAGACTGGTCGCAAGTGTGCAGTCTGTGCCTGAATTGTGTTTGACGTTAATTTATTCAGTGTGCAGTGGAGAGACTTACCACAAAAATCAACTCAAACTCATTGTCGAGCTTGTATTTAAGACTCAGTTTCTCATGAGTAAATGAATTGTTCCCACTGCGCTCCTGTAAACACAACACAAACATCAATTAGGAAGTGAACACACATGTTACTGCTAAACAAAATAAAATAATGAATACATGATAAGAAAAAGAAAGTGTGGTCACAGGCAATACAGGAAATCATTTGGTTTGTTTGTTGTTTATGTTGGGTTACTTTTATTTCTCAATCAGTGAGGTCAATCTCAAGAACTAATAATATTGTAGAATTTAAGCTTTAACATTTATTACAGTCAGGCAAAGTTCCTTTTTATATATATCTTTGCAGGGTTTTAATCCTCAGTATTCAAAGTACTCAGTTATATTCACATTCTAAATAAGACATCTGGAGTCTTAATCTTAATATTTAAACTTGCCAGGTTAATTCGTAACGTCAAGTTTAGTTTTCTGCTGGAAATACTTTTGGCTAAACAGCCGTTGTGTTTAATGTGCTATAGAAATGCCAATAACTGGACTTCTTAATTGTGTGAAAGAAGTCAGAAGCAGAGACCATATCAAAATTCAGCAAGCAAATCATACCAGCTTGATTAGGTTAAAGCAATTTACATCTCTAAAGTGGCTTGTTTTGTACACCAGCCTTACGCAATACGCTAACGTTTGCTAGCGTTAGCATTAGCTGTCCGAGCCCAAGTGATAGTTTAATAAACAACAGACACAACAGCACCAACAAGCTGAACTGTTTTTGAGGCTCACCTGAAGGATCACGGAGCGGATCAGAGCGTTGACCGGCCCCGTGAAGGATTCGGTGACCCCGGCTCCCTGAAAACACCACAGCACTATCCCCCCTTTGCTGAAGATGGTGAAGAAGTCTAGCATCTTGCTATCTGGATTTTATAAAGCACACACGGAGGGAAAAGGTGAAGCCCAGCGATAAACGAACGTTCCGGTAAACATTCAAAGTGGTATCACTCGCTCTTCAAAATTATTCAGTCTTACCAGACAATACTTAAATTGACGATTAACTCCCCTCCAGTGAAATCCCACCACCACAGCAACACTGTTTCAGACACGTCAGATGCAGGGTCAGGAAGTGACGATGTATTCCGGCGGATTTTTTTTTCTTCAGAAGTCTGAGCATGCGCAGTTTAATGGCCGATATGCAGGTTTTCAGTGAGGCCGCTGTTTCATGCTTCTTCACTCTGTGTGTATTTTAAATAAAATATACAGAACAGCATCTGTTGTGTCATTTAATGTCTTAATATTCCTAAAACGTAAAGATTCAATATGGTAAACATAATTTAGTTGTATGTTTTGTCATGTTATTGAGGTGTAAAGTAAAACCCGTTCATGTTTGCTGCTGATTCTAAAATGTCTCAGAGTGACACAAGTAAAGCACAAACGTTCTGCTGTTGGCAGTAAGTGTGAACACAAGAATGTTCATACACTCCGGGCATCTTCGGAACTGACAACCCAGTTGATTGTTTTATTTTTAATGTCTATGTCATGACAACAATAGAAATATCCTTAGCATTAGTGTGTTGTGTTCCTTCTTATCAATCACACATGTAGAGAGAGTCTTTTTCCTGAAGGGGTAGTCGACAGCGGCAGCTCAACTCTTGATTACTTTTCAATCACTGTGATCTGGCTGTAGTCTTTACCTTGGAAAATTTAACATCTTATTCTGCACTTAGACCCCTCAGAACAGAGAATCAATTACTATTAAAATTTCATGGTACAGAAAAGGGACTGTTTTGGCCCTCACAGAGTCAGCATCTCAGTACAAAAAGCTTTTCAAAACCCACCTGTGAAGACAAGCATTGTACAGCATTATATCCTGTTTCAAGTGTTTTGTTATTGACCTTGTTTCATTTTCTACTTTACTCTTCACGAATGTTTTATTGTTCCTTTTTAATGCTTTTATATTTTAATATTTTTTTAAAGCACCTCGTAACTACAGTTTTGAAAGGCGCTATGGAAATATAGTTTAGAATAATAATAATTATTATTATTATTATTACCTAACTTGATTGTCGCAAAAATGAATGAAAATGTAAAAATGCAAGCAAGAGAAAAGCCCTTTAAGCCATGAGCTGTACTGAGTCCCCGTTGTTTAAAAATATGATAGTAATTTAAATGTCATATGTATTGCCTTCAGAGAGAAGTTGCAAATTCATAAATCACTCTGACATCGATTGCTATCACAGATTTGTAGACTCAAATAGGTAATATGTAATATTTTGTCAATTTGCCCCTTTTCTTTAGTTTTCAATGTGTGAGATCAAAAAAGTTTATTTTTATTTTATACATATTACTTAAAAGCAAAAATCATTTGTTGAATAGAAACTATCAAGAAATTTAGCAGGTTTTGTTTGCGAGACAGAATCTATTCTTCTCACATCTTCTTCATAATCTGTGTGTCATCACAAAAGAACCCCATAAAAACAGGGATTGAGGAACTGGGAAAATGTGATCATAAATTAATACAGTAGGGAAATGACAGAAGCAAGATACATAAAAAATAAAATAAAAATCAGAAAAGCAAATTAAGATCATAATAGGAAAGGGAAGTGCTTACAGTGGGTAAGGGATCATGCTATTTCAGTGACAGTTTCAAAGCTTTAGAATAGCCTTCCTCTTTTAATTAAATGCACTTCCTCCATTAAGACTTTAATGTCAAATCTCCTGAATGTGAGATGCTAAACAAGGCAGTCACAATTTACTGAGTGAATATTTTACATACAGTGTTGTTGTTTTTTTGTTTTTTGTTTTTTGTTTTTAAATAAAATGGACATACTTTATTGTATGCATAAATCATTCCATCCATAAACTGTACATGCAAGATTTTAATTATCCAATTTTATTGCCTTCTAATGAGACCCAAAGTCAGAACAAAAACTCCTTTGGTTATTATGCTCCACATCTTTAAAACAGCATTGAAGACAGGTGTAGTATTGCATATGGTCCCCCTTGAAAATGGACCCTCCCTATAAAATATGGACCCCCCCACAAAAATGTGCATAAAATTTAGGGTTAGGTTTTTGGAAATTTGTCTCGACAACTTCCCCTGCCGTGTCTGACGACAAAGCAGTATGGGGTGGGAAGTTAAAGGAAATGCACTGGCCGTCGCTCTTCAAAGAGGTGTCAGTGTGTCAGGTGTTCAAGGAGGTGACCCTCGAGCTGATGGTGGATAAACGCGTCCGGATGAAGCTGCTGGACGACCTGGCTCACGTGAAGGAAAAAGACTACAGACAGATGTAGGGTTAGGTTTAGGGTTGGGTTTAGGGTTAGGGTATTGGGTTAGGGTTTAGGGTTAGCATTAGGGTTAGGTTAGGGGAAGAAACAATAGACTTCGAGGAAGAATATTGTAAGTGGCACATGTCTGATTTTTATCAGTTTTTCTCTATGAAAAATAAAAAGTGTAAAAGGAACCGTTCAATTAAAATGGATTAAAAAAAAAAGAGAGAGAAACCATTATAGGAAGAATTAAAAAATCTTAAAAAACAATGCTAATTGAATTTTGGTTTTATTTTTGGAGGTGGAGGATCCCAGTGGAAGGCGATGGCAGAAGGTCAGTAGTTTTATATTCATAGATATAGGTAAACTCGGTTTACAAAGACGGTACAGGAGAGTAAAGGAGGTTAAGGCTAGAGTAATGGAGAGGTAGGTGGAGGTAGATTTGGCTCGTGGGCTAGGCCCCGTACAAAAGGAAAGCTCACGAGTTAAAATAAAGAAGCTGGATCTGATAGTTTCAAGGGAACTCCCAGGCCAGCGGCCACGCGACCCTGGAACGGAAACTGGGGAGAGAGGCCAGATAGTCAGCGACTGAGCTTTGGCATGTGAGAGGAGAGGCCCACGGCTCTGTCTAGCACGGGCACCTGTGGGGGTAAGGTGGGATGGATGGGAGGAGGTACGAGGAGAACTAGAGAAGGTCGGGGGAGAGGAGGGGAGAAGATGAGAGAGAGAGAAAGGTAAGAGTTAAGAGAGAGAGAGGAGGGGAGGAG
>NW_007577972.1:615166-655408 GCF_000690725.1 Stegastes partitus
TTAAGCTGCTAGACTCATGTACGTAAGTAGTTTTAGATTCGTATACCTCTTCCCATTATTACTTTTTCATAACAGAATGGCATTCAGCTGTGAAAGAAGTCTCAGTGATTAGTGAAGTATAAAGTTTGAGAGCTTTTGCGTTCGACATTTGACTGCACATGTCAAGGCGTCACGTTCAGCACTCAGTCACTTCCCCTTTTTTGTCTGTGTTCAGTGACCTTGTGTTGCAACCATTATTTGTTCAGTCTCTATCTCTGAGTGATGTCTACATGGGACAGAGGAAATCTTTATAATGGAGCGTTGAATATATGGTTACTGGAAGGATTTTGGACAGCAGTGGAACAGACATGATGACGTTAACAACATGCATGGTAAGTTAAGGTGCGAGTCATTTCTCTCTCAAGCAAACCTCATCTTTATCTTTTGCAATATTAGTTCTTCCTCTTTTTGACATGTGGCACGGACTATTTGAAAGTTATTGCCATTTTGTGTCTTAGACTCAAATAGTCACAATGCAAAATAGTGCTGTATCTATTGTTGTGCATGATGCCATAGGCCTTATTGATTATAGCTGGACTTGTAATGACTTATACATGCCAAATATACAATCACGTCAGAACAATGTACAATTTGTTCTTTCATTTTCAGGTTGGTTTCAAAAACTCTTGAAATCAAGAGCAACAACTCAACATGAGCAAGAAGCCAAAGCATTGAAAAACTCAAAAAATCCTGTCAGCAGTGCATTAACATCATCTTCACCTACATCATCGCTGCATTATTCATCACCAGGGGCAACCTCTTTTACACAACGGCAGCAGTTTGCTCTAAAGTCTGAGCTGAGATGGAAACGAAAATATGATGTGTTTGTGTGTCACAGCGCTGCCCATCATGACATTGAAGAAGCCACACGCCTGGTCTCGTTCCTTGAGGCTTCACCCTGCAGCCTCAGATGCTTTCTGTGGCAGAGGGACACCTGTCCAGGAGGCGCAATTTCCACAGAGTTTTGTGAAGCTGTGCAGAACAGCCACTTACGGGCTCTGCTTATCACTCCCAGCTTTGTTCAGGATGACTGGTGCAATTATATGATGCACCAGGCTGTGGCAGAGGGACCTATGTCTCGTAGGATGATTCCTCTGGTTAAGAACTTGTCACTGTCCCAGTGTCCAAAAGAACTGAAATTCTATTACTACATTGACCTGAGCAGGGACCCTGACCGAGGCTATACTCTCGTCATCAAGACCTTGATCAGCTGTAAGTAATGAAAAAGATTATGTTCTTCAGGCTTGGTTCATAAACATAAATGTATCCTGGTCATAGCAATATATAGTATAAAATGAGATGTGCTGGTACATGTTTTGCGTAATGGACTGAACTTAAAGCTGGAGAAGGCAGCATGTTTTGGAATCATTGAGCAAAAATTCCCTACTGACCTGTCAGCATATTGTATTTTAAGTGGTCCATACAGTTGCACCTCCTCCTGACTGTATTTTCAGGCTTTAGAAAATCGAGCTTGTGACAGGAGATTTTCTGCCAGTCACAGGGGTTTTCACTTCAGATGAGAGGGTATAAATAGCAGCAGAGAGAACAGGATGTGGTGGTTCAATGGTTGTACTGAGCATTTTCACTTGGATAAATGAGGTTTAAATTCTGGAGAAAGCAACTGTTGATTTTATCTTGACTGTCTTTGCAGTTTTGTTTGAAGTGTGTGCTCGTGTGGTGAGAGGGGTTTAAAACAGAGAGCTGCAGATGGAGAGTGGTGTATTTCAAAACTTTTGTTTTGGCCTTCTCCAGATTTCTTCCTACTGCAGCTTTAACCTATGATGGATATAAATGGGCAACTGTTTATTTCTTCTTTAACGTCAAATCAGCATTTTGGTTTCTGTAAACTCTTAAAAAAAAAGGAGGTCATCCGCAATAATTCAAAAGAGTTTGATGTAGAATCCGTCTTTAATAATATCTTTGTGTTTTGTTCTCCAGACCTGGAAGACCTACTTAAAAACGAGATGGAACTAAGTTGCAGCATGGACAGTTCTAATAGTGGATTAGACGAAGAAGGCAGCCCGTTAAAAAACAAGCTCACGTGATAGAACAACCCCACTGGGACTTCTATTTCGGGGGAATTGATGCAGAACAGAAATAAAAGCTTAAATGCCATTTGCATTGATCATCATAAACAGTAATGTGATGAAGGACGAAGGCTCTGAATAGAAAAACACTGCTGCTATTGACAGAACTGTTTTTTGGGGGTGGTTTTTTTAAATCACATCATGCAGAGATTTGAAGTAAAAGTTAAACTATGGTGTCATTATTATACTTTTCTTTTTGGTCCTTTATGAATATTAGGTGTCTGGGGAGGATGTTCATTCAGTGAACAGAAAGCACTTCATTCTGGGCAACGTCTGGGTTTATTTCCTGTATCAGATTTAGAGAAATATTTCAGCACATAAAGAGGAAATCTGTGTGACCCAATTTGTAACCTATAAATCAAACCAATTGTGGCTCATCGTTTAAAAGGAGTTAGAATCAAAGTGAGGGCTACCATAACAGGACATAGTGTTTGCCACTAGGTGGTGTCTTTTCCTTTATATTCCAGCTGAGGAGATGCCAGTTTTGAATATATGAGGGGGGCAGATGGGTTGAGAGAGCAAGAGTGAGAGTGAAATGGAAGTACCCACCCATAACAAACTGCTGACAGCTGCATGATGTTTTGTTGAACTGGACTTCAAATAATAATAGAGAGAATGTAATTCCTAGTGAGAAAAGATACAGCTCTATGCTTCTGTCTATTTTAATCTACATTTCTCTAAACACAGAAAGATATCAGACTGATGGTGTTCATCTGCTTGTATAAATATTTCTGACTATCATGCAGCTGGCTGGTTTCTCCCTGAGACTATGTTCTTTCTGTGCATTGGTTAGCCTAATTGGCATTTCGAAACAGTCCATGTAATAGTGAGCTGTAAAGGGTGTGCCCTGTCTCTCTGCCAATGTCAGCCTGGATAGCTTTCAGGCCCAGACGTCCCTCTGAAGGATGAGCAGGTATGGCCAATGAATGGATAGTTGGAACAAAGTCTAAACATGTTGAAATATTGGAAGTAACACCCTGCCTCCAAACTCTAAAGAATTTTTAGTTCTCTGTTCATTAAATGTTCTTGGCAGCCCCTTCCCTTGTTAATCAAATATACTGGCAGATGTCAGATAGCTGGCATTTTGTTAATTCTATGAAATATCAGTTATTCACTGAATCAACTGGAGCATATCGTTTGCAATTGAATAGCATTCTTTGTTAATGCATGCATGGATTTTTTTTTCTTTTCTCTTTGCTTTTTTTTTGTTTGTTTTAAACTTTTTTTTCTTTTTTACATAATGCACTGTTATGTTCCAAGAAGTGCTACATGTTCCTTTTTTTGGTTTTTGTATCATCCCCCCATCCCTCTAAACAACAGCAGACATTTAGCACCACAAAAAAAACAAAAAAAAAAAAAAACCCTTGACAATCGCCTCTTTTGTGGCAGGTCAACAATGTAACATAAAATTTAGACTAATCTCTGAAAGGCACAGATGTTCGATGAGACTTTTGTTGTTACCATTGCAAATCCTCTCTCTCTCACACACACACACACACACACACACACACACACAAGCACACACATACACAGTGAGTTACATGGATGACCCCTGACTTCAGAGAAAGAGAGACGTAGCACATTTTACTTGTAAATGATGCAAAAAAACAACTTTAATGTAACGTCTATGTCTTTAATAATCACATTATATAGCTGCCAGATATTGTGTCTTTCATTTTCAGACTAAAAGGTTACAATCTGTCGTTACTGAAATAAAAAGTGCATTCAGACAAGACAGGATAAAGTTTAGTGTAATGTTAATTTCATTCACTAAAAATTGTGTTCGCATGCATCTGTCAGCTATCTTTCTTTCCATTAACCTAGATGAGAAGTTGGCAAGACTAGACAAGTTACAAACATAACATTGCTGGTGAAGAAAGATGAGTCAAACATCCAATTTTGTCATATATATTTATATGGACTATTTTAAACTTTACCAAGCAGCTGCTGGCCTTAGATTCACATCAATTGTACAAACTTATGAGCGTGGTATCAATATACTGGTCTAACAAGAAACCCCTCCATAAGTTTGAATTGACCTGTCTCCAAAAGACAATGGTATAGTGTTAGATGTATTAAAAAAATACAGATGTATTAACATATAATGACAGTATTGCTTGCATTTGAAGGTGTAGCCACAAGCAGCTTTGTTGCAATTTAGAAAAACTGGCTAACAGATGTTATTGAGTGCTAAGCTTGTTGTCCATGGTAAAGCACACAAGATATTCTTCTAGTACACATTTAATAGTCAGAAAATCCTGCAGATTTTGAATGATTCTATGCCAGGTAAGGGTATAAAGGGTATTTAGGACCTCACCTGTTATATAACAGGTGAGGTCCTAAATAATACTGTTTTTTTTGCTTGAATAAGTCCACTGGGTAGAAGCTATCTAGCCTGCGTGGCACATCAAGCATAGTGGAGCAGTACCATCGTAAAAAAAAAAAAGTGTAAAATACTGTAACCACAGTACCACACCACACCACAATAAATGTCTGTCTTATTCTCAGTACAAGTTCTTTTAGCCTAAAGTAATAAGAGGAATTCTAACCTGGAAGCAGTCTGCTAAAGTCTGACTAAAATGAATATTTCTCAGACAGCTTGTTGTTGCCTGAAGTATTAAATGAATTACTACTTGCACTGACTTTTGATTTCTGGACTTTGGACTAAATCCAAAAATAGCTGACAAAATTCACACTGATTCAGAGTGGAAAGCCCCTGAACAGGCGTGCTGTGCTGTGGCATCACAGTCCTTTCAACTTCAAGTAAGAAGTAAAGGAGACGAGAATGTTCAGACCTCTGAATCGCAAGCTGGTGTGCTTTGGACCACCAACAGTATATGGAAACGTATTCAGCTGTTTCTCACCACAGGGTCTGCACTAGGCGCGGTGGCACTGACCTGGACGTTTCTATCTGCGGTGATTCAGTTCAGTTGGCTGTGCTACAGTGAAGAGCCAGCTGGGTTAATTAAAGGAGAGCAGGAGATCCAAACATTTTACTGGCTTTCGAGTGAAAGTTGATCATACAGTGCAATGAGAAATGACAAGGCTGCAAATCATGTGCAACAGCGTAATGGTTTTATGCACAAAATGCAAAATGAGTTTTAAACCCACAGATACTATATACATTTGTATATCTGTACTAAGACCTGACTTCTTGACCACTTTCTTCTTGTGGGACGAAATGCATTTGTGATTTTAACAGAGAATTACATTCAACATACAATACCTAAGAATTACCATGAATGGTGGAGATCATCTGCATACAGATTTTATTAAAAATCCTGTGAAAACAAAACTGCAAATAAAGCATGCAAAACTCTCATTTTTTGTATGATATGTTTATCTTTTGAATTTAGTGCACAAAGAATTAACGGTATCTATTGTTTTCTGAGTGAGACATGAGTTATGGAGACCAGAGTTTGCTGATGAAACGCTGCAGTGAAATTACCCACTTTGTAAAGGAGATTGTTTACATATCCTGAACATTGCCCTTGTGTCTGAGTTAGCAAACATTTGTTTACATGTAGTCTTTAAATTTATATTTGTGCAAAAATAATTTTGTTGCCAACAAAAATAGGAAATATTTCACATGCACTGTTAATGAATAATAATAAATGTCTCTTTTACATGCAGCATCAAACCTGATAGGCACTCAAACTGATCTTCACTCTAACTTTGTTATCTCCTCTGCAAACAGAAAAATTTACAAAATCACTGTCAACAGCAACAACGTTCTCCAGATGTCAGTATCTCTGGGAGAAATATGCAGTAAGGCTGAGGAGAGTTTGGACAACTCATCACAATTTGCAGAGGATCACTGGTGGCAAAGTTCATTAACCTGTGCACTTCAACACCAGCACCATCAGTGTCATGTCACAGAAGGGCTTAATTTATGCAGCCATGGTATTTGGATGAGTCAAGATCTGCCCAAGTTCATAAAGGATTAATTGTAGTTGCAATATACAGTCAAGGCACCCTTTAAATAAAGTGCATTTACATGCCATTTGTCATGTTAAAAAACAAAAAAACATGACAAAGCTTGCTAATCTATCGAAATAACTGCTTCATGAATCAGTGTGCGACATGAGGCTTCCCCCTCAATAACATTCAAAACATTCCGCGCTCAAGCCACAGATGTGCCAAAGACAAAACAAAACTGCAGGAGTTGAGGATGAAGCTTGATAAGTGATTGGTACAGGTTTTCAGCATGAGAATAAAGACTGCTTGACTGCCTGGGAAATAGAAATGTGTGCTTAAACATGTGGGTTAAAACTGATTAAACTGCACGATTACTCAATGTAAACAAAAAGCATTCATAAATGTCAGATAAGCGATTCAATTCCTGGTTAATATTTTACACTGGTACCGACAACAGGACCTTGAATGACTGAAATTCAACTGAGAGCTCATTTAGATTTATATTTTTTTATGCATGAGACAACAGAAACTGAAATTTATCTTGTTCACAGTCATGGAAACTAAGAACAATTACTTTTGTACTGTATTTAAATACTGTTTTGAGGCACTTTAGCTTAACAACTTACATTTTATGCTACTTTCTCTTTCTATGCCACTATATTCAAGAGGGAAATACAAGACTTTTCAATCCACAACATTCATCTGACAACTTTGGTTACTCCTTAGCCTACTTTGAATGTTCACAAAGTATGGCTGCCTATAAATAATTAAAAGGAAAACCATCTTTAAAAGCTGCAAAATTAATTAAAGTGACAATTACATGTTGATGCATCATAAGTACTGTAAGGAGAACTATATATTGCTATCACTTGGCTCAAGAGGCCACAACAAAAAAAAAGACCAACCAGGAATAACAGTTACAGCATTTTCTGGTAAGCAAATTAAATAGGCACAAGATGTGGCTGTGGAAATCAGTAAAGTTAGTGGTGTGCATGTGTGAGTAATGTCCATGCAGGTGTTTTATATGTACTATTTTTAAAGCATAATAACACTACTACTACTACTACTAATAATAATAATAATAATAATAACAATTAACTAAAGCAACACCAAACCCAAGACCCATGGGCTACAGGCGTTCCTGCTCCCACTAAGCTGCCACCTGCAGAGCCAATGAAAATGCTGGTTAGTACTAGAACAAATGATCCATCCATCCATTATCTATACACCACTTAATCCTCACTAGGGTCGCGAAGGGGGCGGGGGCTGGAACCTATCCCAGCCGATTTAGGGCGAAGGCAGGGGACACCCTGGACAGGTCACCAGTCTATCGCAGGGCTACATTTACAGACAGACAACCAAGCACACTCACATTCACACCTATAGACAATTTAGAATCACCAATTAACCTCAACATGTATTTTTTTTGTTTGCTTTTGGACTGTATGGGAGGAAGCCGGAGAACCAGGAGAGAACCCACGCTGCATGGGGAGAACATGTAAACTCCACGCAGAAAGATTCCGGTGCCCCCACCGAGATGCGAACCGGTGACCTTCTTGCTGCGAGGCAACAGTGCTACCAACTGTGCCACCTTGCAGCCCTAGAACAAATAATAGCATCGTAAAAATAATAGTAAAATAATATATTTATATGTATGCAGATGTTTTAATACATGACTTGTAACCTCTGTTCAGTCTCATTTGCCAAAGTGAAAGAACTGAGCTCCTCTTTTACCACTGCATTTCCTCTGCTCTGTCTCTGTTCTCTGTTGCATTCAGGGGTTTAAAAAAATCACAGCCAGCAGAAAAGACTTTCCAGATGTTCTTTCCTCTGGGATAAAAGTCCAGTTTCAGGCGGATTGACACGGCCACAGGACAAACAATCAAATGAGCCAGAGATCACAAGCAGCATTTCGATATGCCTGCGTACTTCTGTACCAGCACCATCAAGTTTCGACTTGCTCTTTTTTTTTTTTTTGCACTCATGGAATTTGGATCTCTCCTCTCCAGCGACCTAGTGCGCGTAGCGACATGCGCATGCGTCCCTGCGCCAGAGAGGAAAGGGAACGCGCTGTAACAGCGAGGAAGCGTTCCTGTAAACCGCTATCTGCATGCGAAAGCTCATGCCAGTGAGACCGACAGTGAACCACCACCATGTGATTTGCGTGGATGTTTCGTACATTGTTCAGAGGGATGAGCTTTGATGCCGTCATCACATCACTGCTTCTATCCGTGTGTGTGCGCTGCGGACAGATTTCTCGTTTTCCCACGCAGTGAATGTCACCAACAGCAACGTAAACTTGATTGCAACATTACTTTACAGGACAACAAGGTCGCTCCACGGGATAAAGCTCATCTGTCCGGCAGGCTGCTGGTGAGTAACCTTCGTTTTCGAGCAAACATAAAGTCGCCTAGCTTGTTAGGGAGTTTTATACGGTTGTTGGGACGCATAAAACAACACTGACCTGATCTGTGTAACTTCCCTCATTGGATCACAACATGTCACATTTAATTTGGCTGCTGGACTCTTGATTTGTATGTGTGTGTGTCAATGTGAAAACTAATGTTTTTGTTGGTTTCCTGTGGTTAGACGAGTAGTAGATGGAATGGCAAAGACATGGGGGCTTTTTGTGCAGTATGATGACTTGTATTAGAGAATTTCTTCAACCACAGGCAGTTGTTTTATCCCCTGTGATCAATGACATTAACTTGAAGTAGAAAATAGGTTACAGTCTGGCTGTGTGCCACTGGGCTCCTGGTGTAAATGTAATCTCTCAGCAACTCAATCAGGCACTGAAAGACTGTAGTAAGGGAAACATATGAATATCTGCCAACTAAATCATTAACAAACTATTTCTTTACCAATATGTTTGTAAAGGTGCGTAATAACATGTTTTAAAATGTTGAAGTTCAACTCCCATGAGAAACCCTGAAAAAACCTGCTCAAGTCAGGGTACCGATAAATGATTGTCAAAAAATAGATTTTTTAAAATCGGGCCTTAAGTAACTTATGAAGCGTCAAATCAGGGTTTTTTCATGATTCTGAGTTGATTGTTAGCATTTCTGTTTCACCACAAACACTCCATTGTTGAAACAGGCCACACTCACGTTTACATACATACAGTAGATTTTATTTCAATATAATACTCAGTTATTTCTCATTCACAATGTCAGAAGCTTCAAGAATCATTGTCTGTCTTCTTCAGACTCAACAACATCATGACTGCAGTTTGTACATGCAATGCCTTTACAGATTCCACAGGCCAAGATGCTTGTGACCCCATTCTTCTTGCAGCTGCACCGCCAGTTACTGCAATCTCCATGACAATGACAGCTCGTCAACTTCAGTAGCTCCTCAGGAGCCATGGGGTCTAGTGTTGGAACTGGCGCATACCCATGCACACCTAATGTCCATCTATAGTCACTGAGGTTCACAGACATGCTCTATAGAAGGATCCAGTCCCAGGTCTGCAGGTCGGCTCAGAATGAATGCTGCACCCTCTGTTAGAAGTAGAGTCTCTGGTTTGATCACTCCTGCCGCCGCCTTTCTTGAAAACATGTTGTACCAAATTTCACCCAATGTAGTATCTGGTCCATGATGAATGTACTGGAAAGTCACTGTACCAGCCTGAATCACTGCCTTCATTATTATTTTTAATATTTTTACTATGATGACAATGATGATGATGATGGTTATTTTTTGTCGAAGTAATAGCAGTGTTATCATTATTACCTGTCAAATAGAGTTGTGTTCCCATGGCCAGCAATTGCAGAAACCATATCACACTCTGCGAAGGTGTGCCAAAAAAGCAGGTAGCCCCTCTGTCTTTGAGAGAGATTCTTGGATATTTCGGATGTCATAAGAGCTGTTTGATGTGGTTAATCTAATGTAATCTAATCTAATCTATCGTTACCCTAACTTGAGCGTTTTTTTTTTTCAGGGTTTCTCATAGGAGTTGAACTTCAACATTTTAAAACATGTTATTACATTCCTTTACAAACATATTGGTGAAGAAATAGTTTGGTAACGATTTAGTTGGCAGGTTTGTGAAATATCTCATAAAATGCCCTTACTACTGGGGAGTCCAGATCCTCAGGAGCTGCCTTGGCATTGTTGCCTGAAGTAGCTCTTTTCATCGAGAAATGTAATTTGATTTGGTGCTTTTGATTTTTTGATGATCCTCATGTTTTGCTTATTGATGCAAACTTTAACATTAGATTTCAAATTATACACTTGATTTGCTTTAGATGTGTTATTAAACAGTAAAGTTAAAATAGATGATGTTAATGATGATTTATAATATATTTTGGATGCCAACTTGGAGCAGATTAGTTTGCTCATCCTGTTTTGCTCTCTGCAACAGTAATTCTGGCTAAAAAACAACAACAACAACAAACAAACCTGATGGCTGTGTTGAATATGTCAGATTTTTGGCAAATTCAATCAAAATGATGAACCACTTTCGTATTACAGAGCAGCAGCAGTAGCAAGATGATTTAAGAAAACCCACTAAGTATAGATATTAATTTTATTCTGAGTTCTTAACCTGAGGAAAAGCACAAATTATTTGAAAAGGTAAGATCAGCTGAAAAGGTCTTTTCAGAGCTGCAGTTTAGCCTTTCTGCTGTACATCATTCTTTCAGTAATGGGCTCTTCTGTGATGAGATCCTTGTTCCTGTCTGGATCTGTGCCATTGTTTTTCACAGCTGGATCAGGACAGTATATTTCACACCATAAAATACATTAAACTGAAATCTATCCTTGTTGTTAGAGGTGTGGCAGGATGTACGACGTTTCAGAGATAAACTTTGATCGTTGTCGTCTGATGTCATTGCACAAGGCACAGTAAACTGATCGTGTTCAAACTGCATACAGAAATTTCTGCTGAAGTTGTTTCAGAAGATTTATGATACAGTGGTTTGGGATAAGGGAGAATTATATGGATTACTGATTCATTGGCACCACTACATTTCCCCTTCTTGAATTTTCTCCTGTCTTGTTCCTTGTGAGTGTGGGCTCATGGTTGTAACAGTGTGTCGCGACCGTATGAAATCCCTGAGATCATACACTGACCTGTTGTTATCAGGCAATGTACCAGCGGCTAGGTTAAAGAGATTTCTTTTTTATTTTATTTTTTTTCCACAGATGTTGGATTTAATGGAGCTTAGAGATATTTAGCACATGGCAACTTGTAGCAAATCAGCTGAAACACATGATATGCCCTTTTGCAGGAGTGACTCATTCCTGCTTGAATCAATTAGTCTGGCTTGAAAAACATGATGAATACACATCCGCCCTCGAAACATTCATATCAGGCAAATATGATCACAGTCTGACTGTGGTGAAATGGTCATTGTAGTGAAAGCCCACTGGTGTCCATGAGCCTTAGAGGGGGTTTACACAGATTTTTCAAAACAAATTATTGTCAATGAATTAGGCCAATTTATGTGAATGACAGGACAGAATATTTGTATAGCTGTAATCTAAGTGGGCTAGAGTAGACAGTGGGCCCATGACTCCTGGGTGCTCTGTGCATTGCTTGTGGTCATTTGCAAATTTGAATGCGAACATGTACTGTTCAACAAAATGAAATCATCACCTTAATGTGACAGAGGCAAATAACAAGGCTTAACTAACCCCAAGGGCCTGTTTTGTAAAAGGGTCCTTTGTGAAAAACTGTATTGTTGAAGTTTATAATGTGCAAATGAGTAAAACAGAGAGGTGATTGCGATCAGGGCAGTCAGAAGCAGTGAAGTAGTTCACATCAAATTTTTGCTTCTGGTTCCCCAAGTGGGTTATTCTAGCCACTAATGCATAGCAAAGAATGGTAATTCCAATTAAAAGTTACTGGTGTTCACATTTAAGAGGAACATCAAACTCAAAAGATTGAATATGTTCAAGAATTTTTATGTTCTTTGGCTAACTTTTATTTTGATTTCACTGCAGAACACTCAAATCTGATCTCCCATATTGTCCTCCCCAAACACTGTACATCATCTCAAGGTCATCACTAAAAACAAATGAGGCTTTCTCCAACAACTCAAAACGTTATCATATAGCCTTCCACAAGAAATTTGCCCGCTGTTCTCTTTATGCAAGTCTCATTTCAAAGTTCACTTTTTACAGGTGCTGTGTTTTGTATTTTAGTCTCCAAATTATCTCATGTATTATCTATGGTTTCTTCAGCTAATTGGTAACCACATTCCCAAGGAAGTGTATATTCCTCTTTTCATGTATTTACAGCTGAGAGCAACTGTCAGCCTTATCTATTACTATGATCAGTCGCTTTCTTACTTGTTCTTCCCATGCATATAGAGGTAATACCTGAAAATAATTGCATGCAATTGTGACACACATCCTTGGTTTACTATGTTTAAATAGACTGCGACGACCAACTGGAAATGGTTAGCCAATGCCAAAACCGTGACTTAAGCAAACTTTCTCTTCCATGGAACTAATAAAGACCACGTCAATTTCCAGAGAAGTGAGCAGGACAAACTATTGAGTCACCTGTGTGTGTTTATGCCAGAAAAGGTGCAGACACACAAACACACACACACACACACACACTTAAACACACAATAGTACATGGTCATTTTATAACTATCCAACTGGATATTAATGTTAGAGATTTTGCTGTGATTGCAGTACCAAGACAACATATAAATCTTTACTTTCGTCTTGCTTCATTTCATCTCAAGACCCACAATTTATTTAATTTTAACATACATTTTAGCATGATGTCCTGTTGCCATTATTAAGGACTTGAATCATATACTGCTGGCTAAAAAAAACCTGTATGAACATTTGATTTGATAGCGTAAGTCGAAGTTTAGCCTGAAAGAGCTTTTTTCATGTCAAACAAGTGTTTCCTTATATTCCAAGGCAATCACCTTTAGCGATAATCACCAACACGATAAACAGAGGACAGTACAGATACCATTACTCCAAGTATTGTAAGATTTTCACCATTTGCTGATGACATTTTATGATTTGAACTGTTTCTTACTATTAGCTCACTACTTGAACAGTTGTCCAAACTGTTTTCAGAAATGATCCATTGGGTTTAGTTATTTCAGTTGTTTATCCATAACATTTCAGTCATTTGTTATGTTTAGCTAGTTCAAATATTTATTTAACAAAGTATTTTGACAATTTAGTGAACGTTTTCTAGATTATTTTAACTGTTTGTTACTTACTATTTCAACCATTAGCTAATGGCAATTTACTATTTAATGTGTTAATTCATTACTTTTAGTTCATTGCTTGATCCATTTATCCAAGGTATTTAAGATGTTGCTCAATTAAGTTAGCTATTTCAGTTGTTTATCCATGTCATTTCAGATGCATATTTATTACTTTAAAATACTTTACGTATTTATTTAAGTAACTAATTCTAAAATGTGCAATTATGAACAGCTTTTTTTTTGTTTTGTTTTACCCCATTAGGTAGAAGTATCCATAAACACCACATGCATGGTTAAGAATAGATGGAAGAATGACTTATAATGACTAATAATGACTAAGAATGACTTAAATATTGAGTAAAAAGAAAAACGTAAAGTGATTTGGTCCATTTGTGTCTATATATGGAACTGTTCAGAGATGCAGTCTGATTTCATAGCAAAATCTTTCACTATTGAAGTAGTCAGAAATCTATGAATGTGAAAGTTGACAAAGAAGATCAGGATAGTAATGAAAAAAAAAATAAAGAAACACATCCCAGAACCACAATTACCCATGCCATGACTGCCACAAAAAACCTAGCAGGTCTCATCCACAGTAAATTCCACACACTATAGCTCCCCGAAGGCCCCTTTCCACATGCAGATGCTTTCAGGAAGGAAATAGAGGTTCATTAAAGCCTGCAATTTCTTTGAAAGCCTTTCTCCATAAATGCAAAAAATGCTACAAATGGGCACCAGATTTAGATTCTGACTGGATTAAATTCCGGGATTATGTGTTTTAGAGATGATTTTCTATTGTGAGCAGAATGCACATGTGATTTTCTTCACCATTGTGTCTGTGGTTGAGAGATATCAGCTGGTAGGTGGAAAAGGCTTTTAGAGAAGGTCATTTTGACTCATCATTTGTCTGTGCTGACCGTGTTGCAAGGACTTTACCCATTTACAATCGACCCAGTAAATAGCACAGTAAATCTGTGTGGCCTTGTATTCTGTGTTCAGAGATGATTAATGGCACAGTGACATCATGGTGATGTCTATGTATTTGTGTGAAGACATGTTCTCACAGCAAGTCAAAATAAACACATGGTAAAAACATCTTATATGAATTTTAGCTGAAATATTGATTGATTTTAATCAATAAGTCAGCCAATTTTACTCAAAGTGACACAAAAATACCTTGAAAAACCCTTTATATCTCCAAAGTATATTGACATAAATGTTCAACTGTAATATTTACTGTACTAATTGACATTAGCTGAAGTCTCCATTAATGCTAAGTACCTACAGTATTGGCCTTGTTAGCTCTCACCTTCCTTGGGAATTTGGGAGGAAGCAGCTTTAACCAATAAATTGCTGACAACAAATTTCCCATGGAGTGCTTTTGCTGGAATTACTTCCACTGCGTTATTTCGTGGTAGCTGCCTGACTCATCTTTAATCACTACAGTGTGTGGCTAAGCTCTTTAAGTGGTCTGTCTACATTTCTTTCGTGATCCACGGTTAGACTTGAAGCAATGCTTTGAGAACATCTGTGGTGAAGGGCACTTCTGACAGGACTAAATCGCACTCTGCCTCTGCTCTGTTGATCTGTAACAACTTGAGGACGTTGCCATGTCAGTCACCCTGCTAGCTGTCTGTTGTCTGTTGAGGAGAACGTGTGCTTTGCTGTGCTTTATGGTCCTGGGAACTGCAGTATGCCAGCTGTTGTAACTGTTTCTTTTTCAGGAGGGTGAAGAAGAGGGGGCTGGGGGGATATAGTATCTCAAAAAGGATGTTGATGTAAATAGAGGGGTATATGTAGGGTTGCATGTGATTATTTTCATTAATGTTTAAACTAAGTTTTTTGGTTTAGTTTAGTTGTTTTATCTATAAAATCAGAAATTGGTGACAAATGCTTCACTATCATACAATCACATTATTCACACCCCAAATATATTCAATTTACAGTGATGTAAACAAGAGAAAAAAAAGCACATCTTAATATCTCCAACAGCTTATGTGTGTCATTCTTGTTTAATACATTAGCTATATTCCATAGGATGAAAGCAGGAAGACGGGCGACTGACATCCAAGCCTTTATCTAAAGATGTTATACAGTATGTGCATTTTAATGGACAGTATATCATATAATGATGTAGCTCTGATGCATCCCAGCACCTAGTTCCGGTATACAATAACCCACCATGCATGCGGATTTATGTTATGTCCCTCATTAGGTGCGCAGACAAGTGAAAAACAAGGAGAATAACATGATAACTGTGCAGATATTCTGCAGTTGTTTTCGTACGTCTGATTTATTTATTTATTTATTTATTTTTTTACCACAGGGAGAAGTCTGCACCCATTATATCTGAACCACTGACGATACAATCTTTTGAAATGAAAGAAGGGAAAGGTGAGATATCCTGTTTTTTGACAAATGATGGCTATGCAGCTCCCTGGTCACATCATTTTGAAGAAAAGGCCTGTTTGTAGTGTTAAGCCGTGTAATAATCATTGCGTGTGTTAGGTGAGGTTAGGTTAGGTTTTCTAACAACAGCATTTTGACTACTCCAGTATTCAATCGTACCAGGATTAGCTTCAATTTAGGATGATTTATTAATTTATTGTTTTTTTGAATGACAGATGTGATAAATTGTGAGTCTGTAAAATGCAAAAATGGTCATTAATAGTTACCAAAGCACAAAGTGGCATGTTTGGACTGTTTGTTTGGTCTCCTAACAGCCTAAACCCCAAAGTTATTTAACTGAGAACAGCAGCATATTATCATAACTGAGGCTGGAACTAGCATATGTCTGTCACATGGAGAATTGGTTAATCAGCACAATCAGCACAACTTAGGCCCTGTAGTTCAGCACAACACTGGATCCAGGCACAGACCATGTGGAACTTGTGCCACTAAAGACAGCAGAACAACAGAGAGAAGGAAAAGAAATCATCTTTCTTGTTTCATAAAAGAA
Organism: Stegastes partitus; assembly: GCF_000690725.1. Taxonomy (NCBI): domain Eukaryota; kingdom Metazoa; phylum Chordata; class Actinopteri; family Pomacentridae; genus Stegastes; species Stegastes partitus. Next base: position 631,357 of record NW_007577972.1, read on the forward strand.
AAAAAAAAAGAAGATACATTTGAAGTTTGCTCCTGTTTGCATTCTTCAGTGCTTTCGTCATTTCCTAAACAATAACTTAGGAAACAAACACAGCCCAGTCTCATATCCTGCTTGGGATGAAAACACACCCACTCCATGATAACTCAAAGAAACTACACCCTGATTCAGGAGGCAGCAGCGTCATCGCATTTTATGTTGTGAAATGACTGTTTTGTTTTACAGGCAGGGACAGCAGTGTCCATATTTTGCAGAGTAAAATGTGCAGAACATCCCTGTGGTGGTGTTAATCGATCATGTGGTTTCACTGTCTCCAAGTTTGGACGAGCACGAGTTACTAATAGATTTACTGCAGTATCACATTACTGTTTTTGCAATATAGCAAGTGCATGGACATATTTCTTAAAATTGAAATTCAGCTGTGCACTCCTTCAGTATACTATTGATTTTCAGTGATGTGCTTGTTCCAAAACAGTGCCAGGCATACTTAGTACAACCCATTTTTTAAAGGGCCTCTGCTAGTTACAAATAGGAGAGATTGTGGATAAGAGGCATTGTGCAATAAATAGTCAGATGTGTATTGCGTTAAATGCCCTTTAAGCTGATCTAAGCCATAATCTGAACTCTTTAAAGCATGAACCAAGCACACAGTGCTGAAGCTGATGTAGTATATCCGTCAGTTCAGGGACCAGTCTGTGTATCAGTGCAACATGATCCTCTTAAACTGATCGGCCTTCATCTGCTGCCTTTCTCTCGCTCTCTCTCTCTTAGCTTCTTTCTGTCTTTCTCTATACTCTCTTTCTCTTGTGGTTTAAACTTCCTTGCATCTCTTTCTGTTAGATTCCAAATTTACTCTACAGCCTCATCTGTGTGCAAGCCTAGTCAATTCCGCATTTTTGCATTTATGTGTGTGTGAGATGCCAAGTATAACTTCGTTTATGCGCATTTCATTTGCCAGTTGTTCCAGTTTCAGATCATCTTTTCAGAAGTTCAGGATGCTATTTAAAGAACATGCTAAAACAGTGTTTCCTTTCTGTGTCCAGGCTGACCTCATGCACTGTGTGGACATGAGAGGACCAAGGAGCATGTGAAGATGTCCCAGAAGGCAGCTAAAAGTAAGCTCTTCTGATGTGGGTGAAAACATGAAAGATGTATTAAAGCACTGATCTGACTATGATGTTTAACATGATGAGAGGATTACAAATTACAAAACTTTTATTTGTATCAATAACATCAAAACAAGTACTATTTTCTATTCACTTACCTGTCTTGCAGAATGATGTCAGCATTGCCCTTAAGATCAGAGTTTGAAATACTCCAGACTACATCCAGACTGGTTGCATATGCAACCATTTTTGAGAGAAATTTCACAATATTGCATTCATGTGCGTGCATGGTGATCCTTAGGCTAGCACAGGTACTTACTGCATTAACCATTGTGGTTTAAAGTAGTACTTTTTGTTCTTCAGTGGTTTAGTCACAGGGTGCAAGGTGGATCAGTGGTTAGCACTGTCGCCTCGCAGCGAGAAGATGGTTCGCGTCCTGGTTAGGACTCTTTCTGTGTAGAGTTTGCATGTTCCCCCCGTGCAGCGTGGGTTGCCTCTGGGTTCTCCAACTTCCTCTGACAGTCCAAAAACATCCATCCATCCATCCATTATCTATACACTGCTTAATCCTCACTAGGGTCGCGGGGGGGCTGGAGCCTATCCCAGCCGACTTAGAGCGAGGCAACAGTGCTACCAACTGCGCCACCCTGCAGCCCAGTCCAAAAACATGTTGCGGCTAATTAGTGATTCTAAATTATCAATAGGTGTGAGTGTGCTTGGTTGTCTGTCTCTACTGGCGACCTGTCCAGGGTGTCCCCTGCCTTTGCCCTGAGTCAGCTGGGATAGACTCCAGCCCCCCTGCGACCCGAGTGAGGATTAAGTGGTGTATAGATAATGGATGGATGGTTCAGTCAGGCTCTCTCCACCAGACTGCCAAGAGAAATAATCCATTTAGTTGTTTTAGTTTTCTAAAGATGAAGCTGTTTATACCTGGTTATTCTACAAAAACAGAATGAGCAGAGATAGCAGGAGGCTGGTGGAGAGGGAGAGCCAATGAGAGGTCCTAACCCAGACACAGCTGATAATGAATGTGCAGGTGCATGCCTCAGGCAGTGAAGAAGAAAAAGTAGTGGGTTGACACAATTTAAGCTTGAAAGTTGCTACTAGTCCAGATAAGTAGAGTTGCTCAATAGAGGAAAGTTCAGCACCTCATATAACAGAAAGGAACAAAGAGGAACTCCCTTTGTCAAACTTCAAATCCCAGATCACACTGATGAAATAAAATGGGCTGAATGTAAATCCAACCAATGCCTGTGCTCAGTTTATGGGAAGGATATCAGACAAGCTCCAGGGAAAGACTGCTGGCAGAATTACTGTATTTTCATTGTAAAAACTGTCAATCATCAGCATGCAAGACTGATTAATACCATACTGTACTAAAAACAGGGATGCAACCAAGTTTTATGGGAAGGTTAGTCTGGAGCCCTGTCACTGTAGAACAGAAAGCATGTCAACAAACTGTATTTTACAATGGTAATCATCGCAACTATATGCGTACTTTGCAGAAAATTGCAGGTCTTTATACTCCAGATGCTGCCTATTGTAGTAACTAAAATAAGCCTTAATGCTTTTCTTCTTGCTTTATACTCTAGACCGAGAGTTTTGTGATTTAGTGATTGTTTTCGACAGAAGAGCTGCAGTTGTACTCAAGGTTGCTGTATTTTGTTGTGCCAAAGAGTGTTGGAAATGTGGCCTGTCACTGAATGTCAGTCTTTGTTTCATTTCTTTCTAGTCGGTGTAGGCTCTTGTTGCTGGGCTCCTTAAATTAATAGTTCAACATTTTTCCGTCTTGCCATCACTTTAAAGTTGCTAGGCAACCAGCTGAGACGCTAAGAAGTCACTATGTCCAAGCAAGAAGCAATGTTACCTATAACCTCATTGCAACTTGTCATTTTTGCATTTATACAATATAATATAATAACAAGTGAGCTTTAAGATGCAGATAGATGGATTTGCTACCTTTGGACTCAGTCAGGCTAACTGTGTTCCACTGTGGTAATGTCTCTGTGCAAAGTTGTAACTTTATATTGAATGGACAGATACATTTGGCATTAATCTTCTTATCTTACCCTCAAAAAGAAAACAAAAAAATTACTGTTCCAATAGTTCAACTGTCCTTTTAGATGTCCATTAATTCAATGCTCCGCTCCCTGCCTTGGTGTAAAAGATGTATGGGTTTAGGAAATTTTTACAACGTTTCAATCCTACATTATGTATTATAAGCTTAGATATGAAATAACAGATTTACCACACAGATCTGCCAAAAGTTCAACAGCATACCAGACAAATAAATGTGTTACTGCACAGTATGGAAAAAAAGAGAGCATGAGCACAGCAGTCTTGAAAATAATTTAATTATTATATGGTTAAATTTCCTGGCTTCTGACAGCTCAGCAGGAGTTTTCCAAACCTCACTCAGCCACTTGCTTTTTGTCAAAATTAAATTTAGGCTTACAGCACGAATGGTTGCAGTGCATGTTAGCTCTAAACTCTAATTTTACTGAATTCTACTCCTGTTTTATTTATTTATTTATTTATTTACAAGTGTTCAAGTAGTATTTAAACAATTTGTGAACACGTTATATGTTAAAATGCGATTCCTTAATTTGTAAGTTCCACTCTTGGTTCTCAAATTGAGATCATTATGGTTGGACAGTTTCCTGTGAACCTGTGCATTTGTCTCTAAATAGCAAGTGGCACTTGCAGGAGACCCGTTAATATTCATTTCAGTATCATTTTTCAGTACCCAGATTGGTACTGGCTGCACACCTGCTTCAAATAGGATGGCAGAAGGTTTGTTGCTGTTTCAAACCACACCTATTATGTTCTGTCATTTAGTTTGTCAGTGTCAATGTCCATGAAGTTCAAGAAAACTTAGAGCTTCACTCATAAGGTGAAGCTACAATGTGCATCATGTAAAAAAGATGATTCTACTGTATAATTCTTGTGTGTTCCCCTTGTGTTTCCTGTAGCATGGTGCCTTAGGCTTCTCCCAGTTCTCCTCTTCTTCATCTCCTTCGTCACATACTACTGTTCCTATGGCATACTTCAGAGGTAATTACACGTGCGCTAACACAGACTTTCAGTCTTTTCTGATTGCTGTGGTATTGAGGTTACACAATCACAGAAATACCCATTTCTGGTTTAAAAAAAAAAGCATTCTTCTGAGGTCTGTGCAATGCTGAGTCACTAAAAGTTAGTAAGACAACCCACATTCTGATCATCAAGTGGTCTGAGCTGCTGGTCAACGGAGGCCCTCACACATGCCCATTCTTGCACATTTTGAATATTCTGGACCCAGTTCCTGGCAGATTGCAGTTTTATAGACTCAGCAGTAATTTCATGCCAGTTGTGGTAATTGTCTGTCTTTCAGCTATGGAGGCACCAGCAAGTCTCTGAACAGTAGCAAGTCGCTGTGTGGTGGCTGGCTAACCCAGAAGAAGTGGGAGAGCCTTAACTTTAAGTGAGTAATGGCATGTCTGTGTTTTTTTATTTTTTTTAACAAACTGAAGGGAGTGGATGACTTGTTAAAGAAAGATGGTGTGCCAATGTTTTTATATGAACATAAGGTGCCAGCTTCCTTGAAACTGGACAGCTCTTTACTAGTCATGAAGGAAAAGCATATTTTAGTGAGAAGAAACAGAACTTATTATTTAAAAAAAAGACTTTCCATCTAGATGATGATTCTAGTAAGTTTCAGTCACACAAGTGGAATGTCTTAAATGACCGAGAGGGAGAGTTAATATAAAAAACATTGTTTTCTGGGAATGTGCTCTTGATAAAGTTTTTTGGAGGTAGACAATGGCGTGTTTTGTTAAGTAATCACTGTTCCACATCCCCAAGCCTCCTCTCATTTATTTTTCCAATGTTCATTATCAGTGTGTTCAGCTGTATGTTTACTGGTATTTTTGTGAACTCTGTTCTGTTAGAAAATAGCGATATGGTTTCCATCTGGAGCTTGTCTCAACCTTGTCAAAGGTCACTGTTTATTTCTTCAGGCCAATAGACCTTCCACTGTCTGCCTTTTGACCTTTAAAATACTTAAAACCCATCATTCTTGTGTTTGCCCCTTAAAAGAGCATCATTTGTAATAGGTTACAGGTTCGTTGATCTTGGGTTTTCACATCAGTCATTATAGTCACAAGGAGGCCTTCCAGGCAATCACAATGACATTTCTCTAATTAGACCCCTCCCCAGGGATTTATCCTGATCTCCCACAGCGAGCTAGCTGGCACACAAGGGTAATAAATGTCTGAGAGACTCACTGTCAAAGACAGTAGGTCATAAACAGCTGGAGTCTAAAGGCAGCAAACACAGAAAAGTTTCACATACTGCAACCTGCCACATTTGTCTCCCTCAACGGGCTCTGTCAATGTTATTGTTTTCTTTTCCTTGTCCTCAGCAAATGCCAACACAGGCTTTAAATGAGGAAAATTGCTATTGAATGACATAATGTAAATGGCTGATTTTCTTATAATGAGTCTAGTTTACCTGCTTAATGGATACCAGAACATTTGGTAAAGTGAAGGCATCAGTCAAGCATATGAAGCAATTTCTCATGTGCTAGTATGAACAGCTCTCATGCTGTTTGGCAGCACAGATGGTATTGTCTATTGTGTGGTTTGATAGTTATTTTAGCCCAAAAACTCCAAATGGTTTTCTTCTTTCTTGCTGTCTTATTCCTATTCCAGCCTTCCAGCCACAAAGCCTGTAACATAACTCATCTATACAGTGAAACCCTGTAGAGTGTGGTCTTATTTGTAATTCCTGCTCTGACACTTCTCATGCAGCATTAGCAGACAGATGCAGCTCTTTCTGAAATTGGAGGATTTCTTTTGGCGGGAGCATCTGTCCAAGCTGGCATTACCTTATGGCATTAAGGGCAGTGGTATGTGAACGTTGAACTGAGCATTATCCTCTGTTCTTTCTGTTACGTTTACGCACTTATTACTGGTTGATTGATGACTAGGATTATCAACACTTATCGTCACATCTTGCACACTTCCACCAAGTTCAACTATGTTGTAAAATGAAATAAAAATAGCTTTTGTACTGTTCTGTGATTGAGTTTAGGCTTATACCTTACATCAGATCAGTGATGCTTTCATGTCATTAAAGTGCTTTGATAAGAAGATCATAGCCTTCATTTCATCTGTTGTTATTAGATTCATGTCCCTCAGATTTTTAATGCGTAATATAACTGGAACATTTTCTGTTCTCTGCATTTAAAGTATTCATACAGTCCTACTTTTTAAACTGTTTTTAAACTGTTGCTTTTTGTTTTACTTTCCCTCCCAGAGCTGCTGCTACTGAAAGTTCTCGCTGTAACTGCAAATTATCAGGTGCCAGCCAACATTGAAAAGTAAGTGTGAACATGCTTTAGCCAACTTGGCAAATGATACTAAAGCTCACCATTGTATTGTTGTAACTAAGATGTATATTTTATTTTATTTTTTGCTAAAATTTGTTTCAGTGTACTAATTAAAGTTCATGGCGCAGTACAGTCGCAGCTGTTGAATGTCCAATAAAGTGCAACAGGAAACATTTCTCATACAGATAGATTACTCAAAGAGACATTCTGGCCATATACTGTAACTATTCCTATAACAGTCAAGAAACCACCCTTGAGTGAGTTGTAGGTTTTGTTTCTACAGAGGCATTTCGTCTCTAATTGTGCAAAACACAAGTGTACCACATTTTAACAGTGTGTGTGAATGGTGTTTTTTTTTCCACAGCCTTGAATGCAGAACCTGTGTAGTCATTGGTAATGGCTTTGCCATCAAAAACAGCTCCCTGGGAAGCATCATCAACAAATATGACGTAGTCATTCGGTAAGCAAGGATAACACCACACAAACTTTAGTGCAATCACATTTACTCATTATTCTTATTGTACTGTTATTATAACATAGGTAAGAGGAATAAAATGGGGTTAACATCAAGAAAACACTTCTTATTTATGATTTCAGTCCAAATTATGCATTTGTTAAATCTTGACTGTGTCACTTTTTCATATTTCGCAAACTGGGACATTCAGAGTAATATTAATAAGAACACACAGAGCAATATTTAAACCCCAAACCTCCTCATATTTACCATCATGTTTCAAGACAGTTAGGACTTGGAAAATACAAACAGTTCCTGTCTAGATGACCTCAAAAGGGGAGAGTGGTGATTTGTCCACCAACCGCTGAAAGTAGGATTAAATTTACTTGGGTGTTGACTAATGATGGGCAGGATCCAACTGTGTGACCATCTGACTGACACAGAGCCGTCCTCTGAGCAATTAGCAAAGTTTTGAGTCAAATCAGATTCTTTAATGGTGGAAAGAAAGCATTTAGTTTACTCAGGGGCAAAGGCACTTTGCAAATCTGACTTTACAGCCTTGGAATGAACACATGCATTCTGAGTTTTTATAAGCCTCTTTCAAACAGCCAGAATTTGGCCAGGCCACAATGCATTTTTCTCCCCTCACCAACACTCCTCCTCCTCCTCCCTCACATCTCTCCCTCTCTTCTCAGAAGTTAATGGTTTCCTGGCCAAGTAGAGTAAGGTTATTGACATTCAGAATTCAATGCATGCCTGAGAGTTTGACGTCATTGGGCAGGTTCTGTCACCGTAGGCTTTTTTAAAGCCGGTTGAGACTTAAGTTTCCAAAGTGCAGACTAATCATTTGACGAAACAAGGGCTCAGTCTGTGCTGCTGTGTTAATTAATTGGTCAAGGGTTAAGTTATGATGTGATTGTAGATGTTCTTGTGTCAAGAATTTGTTAAAAGTAACAAAACATGCGTGTGTTTGCACACGGCAAATCAACAGACCACCAGCTGACCACAATCCACATGCAGATGTTTAATACAATTCTGTTAGAGCTCTGTGCCATTTACTACAGAAGTTACTGTTGTGCTTGTTTCCAGTGTTTCCAGTGTGAAATTGCTGTTGTAAAACTCCATCTTTCAACATGTCTGAACTGTATATCAAAGATAAATGTAGCCTCTGGGTCTGAAAAGTGAAGCCTTTGTGGAAGTGTCTTAATCCTGCATTCTTTGTAACAGTCAGCAGGGGGCGACTTCTCTGGCTGCAAAAAGAAGTGCAATTGTATAGCTGTCTATCAGATAATCACCCTACTTCTGCTTTGATTTGCTCCCTCATTAAACATTTTACTAATGAGTTTGTGGTCTCAATCATTTTATAACTTATGGTCCCATTTAAAGTAAAATAGACAATAAGCGACTTTGTCAATGAAGGGTCTCAGCAGTCTCAACATAGTGTCACAGTCATATCCATTGCTTGCTTGTCAGGTCAAAAGCACAAGATGGCGATGGATACTTTCTAAGTTCAAGGTTTCAAAACGGTAGTCCACAAACCAGTGGGTGACACCTTTTATATGCAGTTGGAGCTTAACTTGTCCATGATTCGCCTCTTTTACAACACAGGTGATGTTTACTCTGTTATAGAATAGAAAAAAAGTGCTGATGAAACAATTACATTAGATCATTTGAAAAAAAGAAAAAAATAACTTTTATTGCGTACTACTGCATGCAGAATAGCTGTTTCAAGGCTAGATTTTTGATTGTTAGGGCTTTTACAAATGTCAGTGAGATTTTTCTTGCTGAAATCTGCTTCTGACCTCTGAAAGAGAATCAGAAAAGTATCAGTTTCAGTCTATTTTGTGTGTGTGTGCTTTTGGTCAGACTTGAATCATTTACTAAAAAAAAAAATTGTAAAGCCCTTGGAGATGTGCACTGTTTGCCTGGCTATACACTGTTTAGCTGGAGGTAATGAGTGCAAATTAGCACGACCCATTCTTCAGAGCAGACATGATACTGTTTGAAGATTATACCTTTAATGCTCAATTATGTTTTAAAAGTTATGATTTAAGTATAACATTATAGAAAAAACTCTGCATGAATTATTACAAAAATGATCATCCTTAAAGAATTAAAGAACTCTGAATATTCTTTGTGTTCCTGAAGTATAGTATTGTGTTCCTGCCTCAGGTTGAATGATGCCCCAGTGAGAGGCTATGAGGAAGATGTGGGGAACAAGACCACCATGAGGTTCTTTTATCCCGAATCTGCCTCCTACAACCCTGGACTGCACAATGAGCCCGGCACACTTATGGTCCTGGTGCCTTTTAAACAGCAAGATCTACGGTGGCTCAAAGAGATCCTCTATAATGAAAAGAGGGTACAGGATATGTGTGAGAATGCATTCTCTCACACAAAAGCACACACACACACACACACACACACACACACACAACCATCTCCCTATGTCTCACTTTCTTTCTCTCCCACTCAGTCTCACATAAAAACACTTTGCTTAGTTTCTTTTCCAGCTCTCGTCAGTCATCCATATCAGGAACAAATACTTAAAAGGTTCGACTTCAGCGATGCCAGTGCCCTTCAGAGTTAAATGTAGTTTCCATCCCAGACATCCTTCACTCTGTTGCTCCCGGCACCTCCGGCTTCCTACTGCTAATAGTTGCAGGGTCATTACCCACTAATTTGCACATCGATTTAGTTGCCTCCAGAGATGAGAGAGTCATAGGTTCAATTATATCTCTGGGTAAATGAACTCATTCTGCCAACCAAAAATAGCGATCTTTTACTTTACTTTCAGTCCTTTTGTTCCTTTCACTTGTATAACATCACGTCTGTGATCTTTCTGTCTCTTTATGTGTCCGTTTCAGGTCAGGAAAGGCTTTTGGAAGCCCCCTCCTCAAATCTGGTTGGGTGACGTCAGCAAGATCAGAGTGCTGGACCCACATTTTTTGCACCAGACTGCAGACAGACTGCTCCAGATTCCTCTGCACCCCAAGAGCAAACAGGTGAGTAATTATTTCCACTTAAATATTCTGAGAATCTTAAAACTGAAGGTGTGGATATCACAGTTTTAGAAGCAGAAATGCTGGTTCTAGTCCAAAACAAATTGTTGCTTTAGCCCTAATCAAACCAGTCAAATCTCTAACTTTCTTAGTCTAAAAATGTTGGTCAGTAATTGCGGTGGCAGTTCTCCTGTGTTGCAATATTGAGCATTTCTGGCATCCCCAACTGTAATTTTCCTGACCAGAACATCCTTGTTTGTTTGTTCCTTCTGTCATACCTCCCTTTTTTCCCCCTTTTTGCCCTTCACTGCTTCTCACATGAATGTTAACAAGCGTGGATGGAGCATCCACTGATTAGCCACAGTTCCTCGAGTGATATGTCTTCAGCTCTGTGATAAACAGTTTATTGGAAAAGGCATTTCTCTTGAAATGTAGTCGGTGAAATGTTGAAGGTCAGTAGCAGTTTTGTGGATCCAATTACTGCAGAACATGATGAAGATTAGCTTCTGCTTGGCATTCTAGCATCTCATTACAAGATAAGTGCCTTATGTCTTCGAGACTGCGCAGCAATCCTTGGGAAATAATTGGCTTTTGAAGGAAAGCCAAAATATTGTATAAATTTCAGTCAGATGCTCTGTTTCTAGACAAAGGACAGTTCCCAGTGTTCCTTCTCTGCAAGCTGATTAGTGCTGTGGTTTTCAGGAAAATGTCCAGAGTTGTGACCTTCACTGTTTTTTCTCCATTTCAAGGTTTACTTGATCCTCACTGGGCATGTTTTGTGGTTTTTGGCTGGGTGAAATCTGAAATTAAAGGATAATGTAAATGAAAGACAAGATAGCTTCATCTAAACACAATAAACAAAGAGGAAATGCATCCATAAACTTAGTCATGACAGAGCAGTGATTGTGCAATGACAAATCATGATTCATGATTTTGAAACACCCAGGGATTCGACTTGGACTACAACTCATGTTGAATGAAGTTTTTATTGGCCCATTGCATCCCATCTGCCAAGCAGGGCTTGTTGTGTATTTGGTGGGGATCGTCCCTGATGTGGGCCCGAGCCAGGTTTTGTTTTGGTTCTGCTTGTTCCCCTCTCCTGAGTCCTTTTTGTCAAAGAGTGACGGGGGTGTTACCCTTTTGGACTGCAGTACAAACACAACTGGTTGGTGCATGAGAAGAGTGAGCAGTGGGAAGGCCACGATCCTACAGACGATCAGCATGCTCACCCAACAGGAGCTCTGCACCATCTGCACAGGCTGTATGGAAAGGGCCAGGGGGAGAGGACGGTGGGCAGGAGGAGGAGAGAGATGGTGGGATTAAGCACTGGGAGAACTGAGGCCTATAGGCAGTTAAGTTTTTTTTTTTAAGTTTTGATTAAAACAGAAACAGAAACTGAATTTGATCTATTCAGAGCTGTTAACGTCATTTTTCCATATAGTAAACATAAAAGAAAACAGATTTCTGTCATGCTCTATCTTGTCATCAATCTTGTAGTATTTTTTCCCTGTTTTCTCCCATTCAGTATTCCTCCTATACCAAATCCCAGTAGCGGTACTGACCACAGCAGACCTGTTCTTTGCACACCATTCCTCTGTTAATGACTCTGCCGGATAGACAAGGACCCCCTCAACACATGCAGTCATACCACACAAACTCTCACACATGCAACCACTTCATTCTTTTTCTTCCCTTTCCTTCCTCTATTGCTCATGTGTGTACATCCATACCACCAACAACTATGCTCACACCAGTTCCCCAAAGCACACATTTGTGTTGTGCAGTGGTAACAATATGCAGCCCCCCTCACCCGTCTCACCAAGGATCCACAGGCCGAGGTCCAAACTATGTGCTGGGCTGCTGCAGAGCTCTGGTGTTTGCCTGTGTGCTGGCGACCACATGAGGCTAATACACACAGAATGTCAGCTGTGTCCCATTGCGAGGTGCTCATCTGAATTAAAGGAAAAATTATAGTCACGCTCAGTGCAATGGCAAAAAAGCTGTTATCAAGGCTATGCTGGTCGGATCACCTTCTGTATAACTGCGGTGGAGCTCCCATTTGTTTACTGAGACCTCTATTTTGCTAAAATTTAACCTTCGCTGCAGGGAAACTGGACAACACGCATACACAGATAAACACACAACGCCATGCACACATGCGCTTACGCTTTCTTTCACACATCTCTCAGGGAAGCCAGCAGTAGAAAGCTCTTTCAGTCTCTTCAGCATCTGAGTGCTACTGCTGAAGTGCTTTCAGTCTCGAGATTCCTTTGTTTTGCATTTGACCTGATACATCCTTCCATCCCTTTTGCCAAACTGTGCTTTAGTCAAGGTCTTGTAGGTTAAATGCTTGGCCTAATGTAATTTGCATAGCTCTAAAAGGGCAGAGAATTGCTATTCTATATTTTCACGTAGGTTGCTGCAATTATTTAAATGCAGCTCTAAGTAGGAGATGTATATTTATGTGGAAATGTCACCCTAAATACCCCAATGCATGCACACTTTCTGTGCACATTTATACCTTTCAGTTGTTGGAGGCATAAAGATCTCATCTTAAGGAGTGTATAAAGCAATATGGCTGTTTACTGTCTTGTTAAGATTTAGACAAAAAGATTGATACCTCTCTCAAATTTGTCTGCTGAATACAAAGCCAGAGCTTGCAGGTGGCTGTTTTAGCATAGTGTAAAGATTGGAAACGACTACCAAAATCTGCCTGATTCACCCTCTCTAGTCTTTATGTTAAACTGAAGCTTAAAACTGAACAAAAATTTGTGAGAACCCTATCAGTCTTTTCAACAAACACTCTGCAAGAAAGCAAATTTGTGTATTTCCTAAAATGTCAAACTAAGAAGAAAAGTGTAAAATTCCTTTGGAGACACTGCTGGTATTTGGTTCCGGACAATATCGAAGGCAATGACGGCATATTTCTCCATCACTTCTCATGACGTTAACATTAAAATATAAGTAATTTACATCAGTACCTGTGTTCCAATGACATTGGACCTATAATTTTGATTTAAATCAGTGATTTACACAACCAGTAAGCTCTATCCATCCATCCCTTATCTATACACCACTTACTTCTCACTAGGGTCGCGGGGGGGGGCTGGAGCCTATCTCAGCTGACTTAGGGTGAAGGCAGGGGACACCCTGGACAGGTCACCAGTCTATCGCAGGGCTACACTTAGAGACAGACAACCAAGCACACTCACATTCACACCTACGGACATTTTAGAATCACCAATTAACCTCAACATGTTTTTGGACTTGTGGGAGGAAGCCACATTGCACGGGGAGAACATGCAAACTCCACGCAGAAAGATCCCGGTGCCCCCACCGGGACGCAAACTGGCGATCTTCTTGCTGCGAGGCAACAGTGCTGACCAACTGTGCCACCTTGCAGCCTCCAGTAAGCTCTAGCTAAAGAAAATATTGGAAGTAGGTCATTGTAAACCCTGGTACGTGCACCAGCAATGCTCTGGACTAAAGAAATTCCCTTTGCAGACAGGGCTCTCACAAAAGAAACTTCATGATAATATGGAAAGCTGAAGAAGAGTAAGACATACAAAGGCTGTTGAGAAAGTTTGCTGCTTCTGGAGAAGGGATAAAGAAAATTTCTTCTATCTCCAGGTCATGTGGAAATGATTCTTCTGTGAACATAGATAATCATTGACAGAGTTATATGAGAAGTGGCAAACAACACAGGGAAATCTCTGTGCACCAACAGAGCCAGCCAGGGACAGAACAACAAACATGTCTCATCCCATTAAATCTCATGTTACTTCTTGTTTTTTCTGAAACAAGAAAAATATGTCCATAGGGTCAGATAATCTTTTTTTTAAAATATTGTTTCTGTTTTTTTTTTTTGTTTTTTTTTAAGCAAAGGCAGATCCTAAGTGACAAGCACGGAAATTACAGGAAAATACACTTTGGAACTATTTTTGGGATGTAACTATTTATTTCTCTTGTGTAGGACTACACAGGGTAAAGGTCCCTAGCTGAAATCAAAGTCTGGGTATTAGTCAGTATGCCTCTTATTGTAGTAGTCCAACAGGATTCACTGTTATTTGTACAGGATTATCTCTTTTAGACTGAGTGAGTTAGAAGCTGTTATGTCATCTGGGCAGTTTGTAGTAAAGTCTTCTGGCTTATATGTTATTTCATTTATTTCCATATCTCTTATTCTGATTTGGAAGATAGTACATGTGAAGCTGTACATCTGGGATAATAAATACCATTTACCTTACCAGTAACCAGCAAATAAGCTTCTGCTAACTATAGGAGTAAACAGGGATAGATAATTAGTACTTTTTGTAAAAATCCATTTTTACTGTGTCATTATTCTGATAATTGTTGTCAAAAAAAATCACTTGATTAGCTGCAATAAGCAAAAGGCCAAAATACTTCAAAGAAATAGCAAACTCAGCATCACGATTGGCTTCAGTCTTGGAGTGAGTAACAGTGAGTTAGAGTCAGCTAAATTTATAGTGTTTGGTACATAAACTTTGAGGAGCAGAACTTTCGGAGCGCCTTAAATCCAATTCTAGTGCTTGTAGGCAGCCAATGAAAAAATTTAATTGATATGATTTGTGCTCTCAATTTATTTGGTTTTGGTAAAGACCATTGCGGCAGTTTTATGAAGCAGTTTTGTCTTTTGAATTGTAGGTGTTACATCCCAGCTCTGTTAGGGTTAAGGGAAGAACATAAAACTGCCATTTATTGCTCAGTGACATAACAAAAAAAAAAGAATGAAAAAAGAAAAGTTAATCTTGAAAACATGTTTGGTGGGTGTTGCCAAATCAAAACCAAAAGAGGGCTAAACCAAAAATAACAAAACTTACCCAAACTTAAACTCGGTAGCAACACCCCCACTCTTAATGTGGCTGACAAAAAGTAATTAATAAATGGGTGCAAGTGTGAACAATAGGCTAAACAAATGAGAGCCTCAGTAAAACACAGAAGTTCAGAGCTACGACTAACCATTTTTGGTGGCGTTGGACAGAGAGTAAGTAATTATTAATTAATATTATGAATGAAATAAAATGAAAAATACTTTATTTATCCCAGAAGGGAAATTCAATTTAAATTTCAAATTATATATATAATATAATATAATATAATATAATATAATATAATATAATATAAACACAAGACAACAAGAGGCACCAAGGCAAGCTGCTCACATTAAATCACAGCTGCCCTAAGTGACAGATTTATACACTCGTGTGGGGATTGCTGCAGTCCAATTGGGGGGGGGGGGACTGGGTGGTGGTCCAATCAGCCAAGAAGGTAGGCGGGGGATAAGGACGAGGGCTCAAGTGCAAGACCAGAGCTTCAGGCCAATCATCCAGAATGAAAGACAGGTAGGGTCTGGAGAATACTGTTGAGCCACCTATAATCAAAAGTCTACACAAACCTCTTCCCACAAAGAGGCTGCAATGGGTCCATTGCAAACATGAAGGCACACAGCCACTAGGGGCTGTAACAGTAGGCATGTGTCTTATAAGTGCATTCAGGTAATCAAGATATTTTTGGGGGTTTCAATGCTGTAATTAAACCACTGACAGTAGGGAGATGACAGGAAACAAGGGGTGAAAGAGAAGGGGAACGACATGTATCAGTTTTTCCCCAGTCAGAATTCAGCTAAATATGTAAACCTCTAGGCCATGGGGAAACCTCAATTAAGTGAATTTTTTTTTTCTTGTCAAATTTGTGCAGCTTATTCTGGTTGGAGATGTCGTGAGTATGGTTGGGATTGTGGCAGAACCCTGCTTAGTGTGCTTTTTGATGTTATTAATGATTTGTTGTTGTTGTTGCTGTTGTCTATTGATTGTGTTTCATTAACCCCCTGAACTCCAAGCAGTTTGTTGGCATTTTTTGCTCCTGTCACATCTTTGGTTTTAACTGCAGCAAGTTCTGCACCTCTATGGAAACAGCATAATCAAAGGAAGTAAAAGGAGACTCACAAATCTCGTTTTGTGCACTATGACACACTGATAAATCATTTGATTATTTATTTTTACAGAAGTTGAAGCAATCCAGAGTAACATAATCAACGTTCTTGTACCCACAGGTACAAAAAATGGTGACTCTAGATACAGTGGATATTTTACATCTACACAGCCTGCAGTTCAGTCCAGTTCAGTCAAAAAATAATTTTTTGTCACCTGACTGTTGATAGACTGTTGTAGCTGAGGCAATAATGGTTTCTGGGTTATGCAGAGAAGCACAGATGTTTTTGTTTTTTACATAATATGGCTTGTTCAAGGGTTGTATGTTTGCTCTGTGGTTAGGACTGTCGCCTCACAGCCAGAAGAACCCCAGTTCACATCCTGGCCTGGGATCTTTCTGTGTGGAGTTTGCATGTTCCTCCTGTGCAGCAGGGGTTCTCACTGGGTACTCTGGCTTTATCCCACAGTCCACAAACATGCTGAGGTTAATTGGTGATTCTAAATTGGCCATAGATTTGAGTGTGGTTGTTTGTCTCTATGTGTAGCCCTGTGATAGACTGGCAACTTGTCCAGGGCGTGTCCTGCCTTCGCCCTGAGTCAGCTGGGATAGGCTCTGGATAGGTTCCTCACCCTAGTGAGGATTAAGCAGTGTATAGATAATGGATGGTATGTGCAAATGTTTTTGTTTTTTTTAACATTTTTTTTTATTTCAAATGGGACATGTAGAATAAACTGATTTCAATAAATTATCTTGATTTTAAGTCTGGATTTAGTTAAGTTGTCTAGTGAAATGGTATGGCACAGATAAGTAGTTCAAGAACATCTGACAATTTTGTTTTTAGAGTTTCTGGCTCTGATAAATACGGTAATTTTTAAAAAGGTAATGTGCTTTTCAAAATATGTTTTTTTTTTCTGTTAAATGAAAGTGTCAAATCAAAACAGATGTAGTTGTAAAATTCCTTTAAAATAATTTTTGTTATCGTTTTGTTTACTCAGTTTTTTCGTTTTGTGCCATGTTGTCACTGATGCTCATAGTCCCATTAAAAGATTGCCAATAGATCTCAGATTTTTGAGATAAGGCAATAATCAGTTTTCCTCAGCAAAAACACATACAGAAATAAAAATCAATGTCACTAAACTGAACAAAGCATTAAAACCTTCCAATAAGTAAACAGTCTCAACAGCAGCTGCTTACTTTTAATCCAGTCTGTTCTTATATCTTTGTCTTTGGTATCAGCTTTGAACTGCTAAGCAGTAGATGTTTCAGTGCTCTTTGCTACTGTTTCAGGTGCTCTCTTGAACTTTTGAAATCAGAATATGACAACATTTTCAGCTGAAGGTAAAACATTTCTCAAGTACTGTTCTCAGAAACATGAATTGCGAAATTGGCCTAAAGTTGTTACTTGTTACAGGCATCAAGAGTGCTTTTATTCAGAGGAGTTTGTAGTGAGTAAGCCTCTGGAAAACACCCAGACTACAAGATGACGCTTGCTTGCTTGTCAAGCAACAAAGACCTTTAGAATGCTGGTAGTAAGAGGTGCAAGGGTGTAGGTACAGACGGTAACAGATACCACTGTGCTGAATGGATTCAATGTACTCACAGCATTAAAGCATTGAAGTGACAGTATATTTAATGTCCTGTCAGTTATCCTGTCATTGAATATTGAGACAAAGAAATAGATTGAAATGGTGAGAAACCGTTATTATCTACAGTAAAAATTATGGGGATTTGGCAAGTGGTTGGCTGTTGAAAGTAAGACAACGTATTGTTATCATGATTGTCAATTTCAAAATGTTGAGGTTTTGCTGTTTGTCCCAAAGCTCACATTAATTCTGTTGGAACAAGAAGTAGAAATTAAAAACAGTAGCTGCTTAAGTTTTGCAAGTAATATAATTCTGCTTGTGGAAAGGCTTTTATTGAAGAACAGGAAGCTCTGCAGCAGTTGTTTGTGTTTCCTTCTGCTGCCATCTAGTGGTGAAATGCAGGGCATCATTTAAGTCTCTGTGGTTATCAGACTGGGGCTGCAAGGTGGGTCAGTAGTTAGTTTGGACTGTGTGGGAGGAAGCCGGAGAACCCGGAGAGAACCCACGCTGCACAGGGAAAACATGAAAACTCCATGCAGAAACCAGCAACCTTCTTGCTGCAAGGCAACAGTGCTACCAACTGTGCCACCTTGCAGCCTGTCCAAAACATGTTGGGGTTAGTTGGTGATTCTAAATTGTCCGTAGGTGTGAATGTGAGTGTGCTTGGTTGTCTGTCTCTAAGTGTAACCCTGTGATAGACTGGCGACCTGTCCAGGGTGTCCCCAGCCTTTGCCCTGAGTCAGCTGGGATAGACTCCAGCCCATAGACTGTATAAAAGATGGACGTAGCAACCGGCCCTGAAAAATGAAGCCAACCCGGAAGTGTCAAAAACCTGCAATATCACTACATCCGCTAGTCCTGGCTCCAAAAAGCCCTGGCTCCCATAGAAATGAATTGGAAAAGAAGTGATCACAGATCACCAAATACCGCATTCCTCCAGCTCAGGATTTTTTTAAAATTAGTTTTCATGGTCAAGTCCAGAGATCAGGTGGCCAATCTGAAAATAAATCAATACTGAATTTTTAAAAAATCGTCACAATTTTGTGGAGCAAGGGGCGTGGCTGGCTTGATTGACAGTCGGCAGCGACGATGCAGACGAAGCGAGCAGAAGGCGGTAAATGTGGGCGGGCAGAGAGGGCCCGCCTCTCAATCCGTCTGACCAATCGCTGCTCCTATGGCTCCGCCCCGCTCTGACGATTTTTGCGTCACTGGCTCCAAAAATCCAAGATGTCAACCAGGAAGTAGCAAAACCCTGGCTTCATTTTCTCAGTGCAGAAACCAACGGGTGACGTCACGATAGCTACGTCCATCTTTTATACAGTCTATGCTCCAGCCCCCCCACGACCCTTATGAGGATTAAGCGGTGTATAGATTATGGATGGATGGTTTTTAGACTGTTAGACTCTTTATAGTATTATTGCCTGCTGAATGAAATTTGTAAAGTTTCCAGAACCAAAATTGAGCCTTTTTACATAAATACTCATATTATCTGACTAGCAAAGTTAATATGCATGTGTACATTTCAGAACTCCATCTATTTATCACCACAGCATATTCCGTGACAGATTTCAATGCAAGAACTGCTTAGTTTAGCTACACTTTTCCAAAGTTAGTTAAATGTAATAAAGCCCATATGTGTGCAATTTTAGGATTGTGACAGCATAAAGTTTTGTTCGTAGGAAAGTGCCAAAATCTTGCACCTGTTTTTTGGGGCGTATCAACTGTCCTCCAGGAGTTGCTAATGCCATAAATGTTCAAATCACACACATAAGGACCCTGAAAAGTTTGTCAGGAGACACTGAATGTTTGCAATGTGCTGTTATTAAGTGTTGTTTGTTTCAGCAGCCAGTGCATCCTACCACGGGTATCCTCGCTGTCTTTGTTGCTCTCAACTACTGTGATGTTGTCCACATAGCTGGATTTGGGTACCCGAACTCAAGAAGCCAACGACACCCCATTCATTATTATGGATATGACACAATGAAATCGATGAAGGTGTGTAACAGTCATCTTTAGTTTGTGTTCAAAAATGCATGCTGGACCAGCTTTAATCCTCTGAATACTGATGCCCCCCCTTCTCTCTGTTGCAGAATTCTTACCATGACCTCAATCACGAAGCTGAAGCCTTAAAAAGACTAGAGGATTCAGGAGCGATTTTATACCTGCACCCACATCTATGATACACATTCTTCATTAGTTCAATTTAATCCAAAAAATATTTCAACACCAAATTGTATTTGAAACTGGTTTGGGTCATTTGACCTGAATCAGACAGTAATGTGCCTTCTGTGGTGGGATACAGGATACTTTGCAGTAAATCATGACATGATGATGAACGTTTACCTCCCTGGCGCCTAAAACTTAAAGACACGGGAAGTGATTTAACTGCTTTGGAAAGGCTTTCATTTGGCATAATGTTTGGTAATGTGGCTCAGCATTTTGCAAAACCTTTGAAACTTTTGCAAGTTTTGAGTGACAACTTTCAAATTGAATTCAGAGGACGCTAACTAATAATGCAGTGACCCAGTTGTCTGTTAGTGTTAATCCAATTCCAGCAAACAAGTTACATCTGTTTGTATTTGATCTTGGATTATTCTGGGCTTTAATGCTCTCCTTAAGGCCTTATGATGGTATGGGTGTTTTTTGCTGGCACATTGTAGACATCAAGCAGTTTAGATTTGCAGCTCAGATGGGGGTTCTTTTATCCAGAGGTACAGTAAGTCTGGATTATTTCCTAAACACTCACCTTGGTGTGAGGTTCATTTTTCAGTCAGATATATTATTTTTCCTTAATTTAAAATCTGTTTTAAAGCACAGGGTTATTTTAGAGGCTGGGGGGATTTGCTTTTAGTATACATTTTAGTTAAATGAAAGTAAAATGGATTTCTCACAAACATACAAGTTTAGATTCACTTTGCTTTTAGATTTCTTGGACTGGAGATACTACCTGTATTTTTGCTTATTTGTTACATTTTGATTACATTAATTGTCTCAGTCATTTAATTTATTTAAATGTTGTTGTTTTTTTGTTTTTGTAATACAAATGGTACCACTGGATATTTTGTAATGTACAGAATGAAATGCATTTTTAATTAAAAGGTGACCAACATTATTACATCTGATTCTCATTTAACTCATATTTTTTGTAACCTGATCTATGTTTACATAGGTCACTGAACATGCTCATGATTCTTCAGTTTGGAAATATCTGTGCTTGCTGTTCTAAGTAAACCAGCACTGAGTATGTTTGACATTAATTTAAGCCTTTCTGTTCACCACAAGATGGCAGAAAGCCTCTACTGCATGCTTTATATACAGTAAGTAGTGCTGCACATGGTGCAGTCATGCAGCAGCCAGTCCTAAAGTGCCAGGGGTAATGGTAACAGTGAAACTAGCACTAGTGCATATGTTAGGGAACACATGTGCAGTATGAACATCTGGACAACTAGCAAATTGCACAATGCTATTAACTCATTATGACTAACATACATTTGCTGCTGGTGACAGATGTTAATGATGGTTTCTACTCTCTGTACACATGCCCCTCAATTAGAATTGACATGAATGGAATTGGGCCCTTGGCATTTATGAACTGTGCCTCCTCACATGGCGGTACAACATCAGCTATGACAGGGGAAAGCTCATCATGTGAGGAGTAAGAGTGGACATTTGCTGTGTATTTTAATAACAGGGACAAGCAGTAAATGCTGTATACAGCCACTACTGCAAGGACTGCTATAAATAATAATTACATTAACATCTGCAGCTTAATTATTGCACCACTTTTCTGATATTCTGGTATGGATGTGAGTTAAAATCCCAAGGGATATCACACTTGAGAGCAGTGTTGTGTCTTTTGAATGGTGAAGTAGATTGTCAAGGTCAGACTGTAAGACAGGCATCTCTAAACTGCAAGTATGATGTACTGTTCCAGTATTTTAGCTGAACTCACTACATGACTCTAAGGGGACGTTTTTATTGCCATAGACTAATTCTGTTCCTATACAACTCAGCTATATGTTGTCTTTCCCAAGCCTGCATATTGCCTATAAAGAAGGCAGTCCTGTTTGCAGCAGGGTAGAGACCGCAATCATACACCTTTCCATCTTCACTGGAATAGTCAGTTGTTAGCTGATCTTGTTGCAACATAATCTGACAGCAAAAACACATCCTTTTCAGCCTAGTTGAATCTCATCTTTTTAGTTCAGAGTCATCCATTATGTGTGCAGAGGGGTATTGTCTGTCACTGTAAAACTAACTCCCTCCTCTTGTGCTGAAACAGTTTTTTAAAAAAGCAAACAAGCACAAGTTTCCCATTCATTATTCACATGATTTCACGCATAATGTACGTGCACATGTGCCAAATTAACCTCCAATGTAAAACCGCTTCTAACCAGTCTACATGTTGTAGCACTTCCTTAGAATACCAACTAGTCATCTGATGAAATTATTTGGACTGTTAATATGTATTTGTTTTCACAGCAACACGGGAAGTGTTGAAGAAAGAACTCTGTCACGTCACACTCAGCAGCCTATGCTCACTTCCCTTACACAACAGGGAGTTACATAATTAAACAGGGTTTGTGTGGATCTGCGGGCTGTTTATATGACAACTGCAAATCAGGTCAGACTTTTCAGGTGAATCTATTGTACTGTAAGCAAACCTTTGAACCCCCCAAGTCCACAGGGTGTTTCAATATGCTCCCGCACTGTTATGCATAGTGCTGTTAACCACAAAATCTTACGGTACAGTGAGTTCATATATTTTATCCTGACTAGCTCCTATGTGAATTAAACTCCTAACCCTGTTACTGATTGCACTGTTCTCTACCAACTGAGCCCTACAAGCCCATTTATGCATGTTATGGTGACCTAATGAGCCCAAAGCCGGTCTAAACAATAAGATTCATTTGAAATGCATAGCTTTGAACTTTCAGGCAGACCCTGAGCACACTATGACCCTAAATGCATTGGGTTAGATTTTACAATGCAGTCATTTAATAGAGAAATACGTGGTCCGTGATGATTGCTCTGCCACTATGTAAGTGCAGCCTCATGCATGCAGAAGCTCTGACAGTGTGATTGTTATTACAGTATATGTCATTACACCATCTGCTCTCTGCACAGTGCTCTCAGCCCGCCAGTGGAACATCTTACTTTAAAGCATTTGTGTTCGACTTAGTAGTCATGATCCTCGACAAGATCACAGGAGAATTTTGCACATGCTGCAGCATCATGGCAATAGTGTATCTAATGCAGATTTTCTATTTCATTTTGTAACAGTTTGCAAAATGAAAATAGATTGAAATTGAATTTTTTTTAAAAAGAAAAAAAAAAAAGAATCAGACCTTTGTATCACTTGTATTCCATTGAGTGTTGCACCGAAGGATCAGGAGCTGGAACACTTTCACTTAATGTGCAGGAAAAAAAAGGCAGACGAGAAATTGGTGGTGTGACTTTTCTCTCTTGAGTCACTGACCTGATGATGTCAGGTACACAGTGATCTAATGAAAACACCTGAGGCTTCCCCTTTTTTTTGTTCTTGTTTAAAAAAATTAAGACATACAATGTGGCTCTATTGTGTGACGTGTACGGAGGCCAGTGTACAGTTTGTGTGGGAAGAGGCAGAAGAGGTACAGTATGTAGCTGGCTACCTAGGGAGAGGGCATCTGGCTTGGCTCGCTGATAACACCCCCACAGCCCAGAGAGCTGTTGTGAGTCAGGTGCTCATACAAACACAACACTGCCATGGGAACCGGGAGAATGAGTAGGAAATAAGAAGAGTGAGGCAGAGAAAAAAAAAAAAAAAAAAGATAAGCGGCTTTTCTCCAGTGTGAATTTTGCTAGTTCTGCTTTTTCCTTCATAAAGCCCCATTTCCTGACTCTCATGTGAGCACTGCATCTATGTGACGATTTCCACTCATTCCTCTTCTGCAGAGATGCTTCAGGCTGGAAAAAGCGACATGTAATGCACAATTTTTAGGTGATCAACTGTCAAAAAATAGCAGCAAACTGGAAAGAAATAAAAACAAATTAAAGCCGCAAGCGGCATTGGTCGCTTCTCGCTGGACTGCGACTGAGACAGTCGGTGTGCGTCCCGACCTGCTACACATGCCCACCGAATCTTGTAGGTGTAGATGAAACGGCCTTCAGACTACACCCCGTTGAATGTGGAAAACCCCCAAAAAGTGGTCAAAATGGCCATTGATGCAAATTGCCCAGGCCGCCATTTCTAAAGCAAAAGACTTTGGCGGAGCGTTTTGATAACTTTAAATGGCCGATTTTCAGCGGCAAGCCTCAATTTTTTTCAAAATGGCCGACTTCCTGTTGAGTTTTGGGTATGTGTTCTTGAGGCTTTTTTGTGCGTCTGGAGTTGCTACATGTGTGTGCCGAATTTTGTGGTTCTACGTGAAAGTGTGTTCGGGGGCCCATTTTTTCTAATTTTGTAGGGGGCGCTGTTGAGCCATGTTGCTATTGAGGTGAGTGTTTCCCCCTAAATATAAAATTTTTCGCCGGGTCTGGTGTGTGTGGCGAGTTTGGTGAGTGTGTGAGTACGTTGTGTACCTCAAAAACGCGTTTCTTTGTAA
>NW_007577972.1:659763-660796 GCF_000690725.1 Stegastes partitus
TAGGGTTAGGGTTAGGGTTGGGAATAGGGTTAGCGTTCGGGTTTAGAGTAGGGTTAGGGTTAGGGTTGGGAATAGGGTTAGGGTTAGGGTTGGGAATAGGGTTAGGGTTAGGGTTGAGAGTAGGGTTAGGGATAGGGTTAGGGTTAGGAATAGGGTTAGTTAGGGTTAGGTTTGGGAATAGGATTAGAGTTAGGGTTCCGAATAGGGTTAGGGTTAGGGTTGTTAATAGAGTTAGGGTTAGGGTTAGAGTTGGGAATAGGGTTAGGGTGAGTGTTAGTGTTGGAATTAGGGTTAGGGTTAGGGTTGGGAATAGGGTTAGGGTTAGGGTTGGGAATAGGTTTAGAGTTAGGGTTAGGGTTAGGATTGGGAATAGGGTTAGAGTTAGGGTTAGGGTTAGGGTTGGGAACAGGGTTAGGTTTAGGGTTAGGGTTAGGGCGACGGGTCTGAACCCCTCCCCTGCGATGGGGAAGGAAGATGCACGGTCCTTCCAGCCCACATACCGTCCATCCCCCCAACCCCAGTCATTCTGGAGGTTGCGCTGGCGGCATCTGCCCCTGCGGACCAGCGTCCAACCATTCATGTTTTAAAGTTGTTTTTTTGTATTATAAAAATGAAATAAATTTTTTTACAATGAAATCTTTTTTTGTGATTTTTTAACTTTTTATAGATTTTTTTTGTTGTTTTTGTGTTTTAAATTTAAATTCCAAACAAAAACAGTCAACTAAAAACACTTTCCCCAAAGGGGGAAAGGAATAACGTCCCGCAAATGAGGCAAAAATCAACCAAAGTTCTCCTTTCTAAACTAAAGTAGGTTTCAAAATTTTCAACAAATCAAATCAGAATGAATTCAAAATCAAAAATGCAAAATTGCAATGAAAAGACAAGGAAGGGTGTGCTAAAGCAACGTTTCGATCTCAAAAGATCTTCCTCAGGCTATTTAGCACACCAGGTAAAGCTAAAAGCTAGCAATGGCAGAGCAAACTATAATGCGTCTGTTCCCTACGACGGTCTGATGCAGAATGAGCCTCCAATC
>NW_007577972.1:665242-666349 GCF_000690725.1 Stegastes partitus
TAGGGTTAGGGTTAGGGTTGAGAGTAGGGATAGGGTTAGGGTTGGGAGTAGGGTTAGGGTTAGGGATAGGGTTTGGAATAGGGTTAGGGTTAGGGTTGGGAATAGGGTTAGAGTAAGGGTTGGGAATAGCGTTAGGGTTAGGGTTGGGGTTGGGATTAGGGTTAGGGTTAGGGATGGGAATAGGGTTAGGGTTAGGGTTGGCATTAGGGTTAGGGTTAGGGTTGGGAATAGGGTTAGGGTTAAGGTTGTTAATAGGGTTAGGTTTGGGGTTAGGGTTAGGATTAGGGTTGGGAATAGGGTTAAGGTTAGGGTTAGGGTTGGGAATAGGGTTAGAGTTAGGGTTAGGGTTGGGAATAGGGTTAGAGTTAGGGTTCGGAATAGAGTTAGGGTTAGTGTTGTTAATAGAGTTAAGGTTAGGGTTGAGACTAGGGTTAGGGTTGGGAATAGGTTTAGAGTTAGGGTTAGGGTCAGGGTTAGGTTTAGGTTTGGGAATAGGGTTAGAGTTAGGGTTAGGGTTAGGGTTGGGAACAGGGTTAGGATTAGGGTTAGGGTTGGGAATAGGGTTAGGGTGAGGGTTAGTGTTGGGATTAGGGTTAGGGTTAAGGTTGGGAATAGGGTTAGGGTTAGGTTTAGGGTTAGAGGTAGGGTTAGGATTAGGGTTGGGAATAGGGTTAGAGTTAGGGTTGGGAATAAGGTTTGGGTTAGGGTTGGGATTAGTGTTAGGGTTGGGAATAGGGTTAGGGTTGGGATTAGGGTTAGGGTTGGAAATAGGGTTAGGGTTAGGGTTGGAAATAGGGCTAGGGTTAGGGTTGGAAATAGGGTTAGGGTTAGGGTTTAGGGATAGGGTTAGGGTTAGGGTTGGGAATAGGGTTAGGGTTAGGGTTGGGATTAGGGTTAGGGTTGGGAATAGGATTAGGGTGATGGTTAGGGTTGGGAATAGGATTAGGAATAGGGTTAGGGTTAGGGTTGAGTCGTGTAAGGGTTAGGGTTGAGAGTAGGGTTAGGGATAGGGTTAGGTTTGGGAATAGGGTTAGGTTTGGAAATTTGTCTCGGTATCTTCCCCTGCCGTGCCCGACGGCAAAGCAGTTTGGGGTGGGAAGGTAACGG
>NW_007577972.1:666419-667541 GCF_000690725.1 Stegastes partitus
AGAGGAGGTGTGGGTTGTGTAGGTGGTGTAAGAGGTGTGGGGAGGTGGGAGAGGGAAAGAGAGGAGGAAGGGAGAGTGAGGAAGGGAGAGAGAGAGAGAGAGAGAGAGAGAGGGATTAGTGAGGGAGGGGGAAGGGGTAGGGGATTTGTTAAAGTAGGATAGGGTTAGGGTTAGGGTTGCGAATAGGGTTAGGGTTAGGGTTAGTGTTGGGAATAGGGTTAGGGTTAGGGTTGGGAATAGGGTTAGGGTTGGGAACAGGGTTAGGGTTAGGGTTGGGAATAGGGTTAGGATTGGGATTAGGGTTAGGGTTGGGAATAGGGTTAGAGTTAAGGTTAGGGTTAGGGTTGGGAATAGTGTTAGGGATAGGGTTAGGAATAGGGTTAGAGTTAGGGTTAGGGTTGGGAATAGGGCGACGGGTTAGGGTTAGGGTTGGGAATAGGGTTAGGGTTAGGTTTGCGAATACGGTTAGGGTTAGGGTTGGGATTAGGGTTCAGGTTGGGAATAGGGTTAGGGTTACCGTTAGGGTTGGGAATAGGAATAGGGTTAGGGTTAGGGTTGGGAATAGGATTAGGCTTAGGATTAGGGTTAGGAGTAGGGTTAGAGTTAGGGTTAGGGTTGGGAATAGGGTTAGAGTTACGGTTAGGGTTCGAGTTGGGAATAGGGTTAGGGTTAGGGTTGCGAATAGGGTTAGCGTTATGGTTGGGATTAGGGTTAGTGTTGGGAATAAGGTTAGGGTTAGGGTTGGGAATAGCGTTAGGGTTATGGTTGGGATTAGGGTTAGGTTTAGGGTTAGGGTTGGGAATAGGGTTAGGGTTAGGGTTGGGAATAGGCTTAGGGTTAGGGTTAGGGTTAGAGTTAGGGTTCGCGTTGGGAATAGGGTTAGGGTTCTGAATAGGGTTAGGGTTATGGTTGGGATTAGGGTTAGGGTTGGGAATAGGGTTAGGGTTAGGGTTGGGAATAGGGTTAGGGTTAGGGTTGGGAACAGGGTTAGGGTTAGGGTTAGGGTTGGGAATAGGGTTAGGGTTAGGGTTGGGAATAGGGTTAGGGTTAGGGTTGGGATTAGGGTTAGGGTTAGGTTTGGGAATAGGGTTAGAGTTAG
The DNA here is from genome assembly GCF_000690725.1 of Stegastes partitus. NCBI lineage: Eukaryota > Metazoa > Chordata > Actinopteri > Pomacentridae > Stegastes > Stegastes partitus. The sequence goes on from NW_007577972.1 coordinate 667,519, forward strand.
GGTTAGGGTTGGAATAGGGTTAG
>NW_007577973.1:0-67913 GCF_000690725.1 Stegastes partitus
TCTTTTCTTTTTTTTTTTTTCTTTTTTTTTTTTTTTCCCACCTTCCTTCTTTTTTTTTTTCCTTCTTTGTTCCTGGGATGTTTCAAAGTTGTAGAAACAGTGTTAGAGCAATGACAGGCTTCTCCTCAACCGTGGGATAGGCGGTGATAGGACATATTTTTCAGAAGGTCAGAGGTATCCATTTGGGAAATTATTCCGCTCCCGCTCCCGCTGCTTCAAGACAACACGTCAGACACAATGAAGAATATTAGAAAACACAAATAACCTTCCGCAGCCTTGCTCATATGTGCAACAACACACCTCGGCGTATGCTCAGAGGAGCACACGCGCTGGCACACCTCTGTCCATGCGTCCAGATGTGAGAGCAATAACGAGAGCGCGCCGAAAGAGAAACTGAAGGCTAAAGAACAAGAGGCCTCTCGGGCCACAGACCAATGAGTGGCTCATCCATGTTAAGTCAGGCCAAGGCGTACTCAGGTGAATTCACGTTAGGTCAGGACGAAGCCTCGCTGACCTTTGCAGCAGACAGAGAGTCTCATGGAGCTTTTCTTGAGCAGTCTTGAGACTCAGAGGGTAAACAACAGACTTAATGCTGCACTTTGAAATGTCTGTGTGTGTGTGTGTTTAGCAGTGTGTGTGTGTGTGTGTGTGTCTGTCAGTGATCACATGTTGACCACTTCTCGATAGCCCAGTGTAATCTGTCTCGAACACATTCAGCGAGCGGCGTTCTCTGTAATTACTCTCCAACAGCTGAAACGAAACGCTCATGGTTTTTTTTCTTCTTCTTCTTCTTTTTTTTTTTTTTTTTTATGGGGTTGTTGTAAATTAAGCTGCAATGATTGTTACACAGCTCAAGTACATCCCCTGAAAACTTCAGAAAAAAAAAAAAAAGAAGAAGAAGAAGAAGAAGTGAAGAATGGATATTAAAACAGCAGGGAACTTGAAAAATAGCACTTTGCTGGACCGGAATACAAACAGTGATGGGCCAGAGAGAGAATTCACAAGCAGCAGCAGCAGCAGCAGCAGCAGCAGCAGCATGCATAATCCTTCACATGATATTGAAAAGCCACATTCAATATGAATGAACACCATTTTCCTGCAAATCAAAACAAAATCCCAAAGAGTCCTAATCAAATTTCATATGCTGTATTTTTTTGTTTTAAATGTGTGTAACTATGTGTTATTATTGCCCATTAAAGGCTTCTTTCATCAGCGGTGTGCTGTGAATGCCAAATAAAAAAAAAAGCCTGGATCATGTCCTAAATGTTTAGGTTTCAGGGACACATTGCTTATTCAACTAATCACCATGACAACTCTTGCTTGACATTTTCACTCCCCTCTTTTTTTTTTTTTTTGCTCTTTGGAATCTGTCAGTTAATTCTTCTTTTTTTTTTTTCTTCTTTCCACCGCTGACTACAATGAAACCATTTATATCTAAGCATGCGCCATGTGTTCAGGAATGTCACATTTGTACGAAAAGTAGACATAAGAGGCCTTCGGGTTCATTAGAAGACGCTTTTTTAACACACTATATCTTCTCCTGTGGCTCCTGCAGCTTTTTATTAAGTCAAAACATCAATGTCACCATGAGGTAAGATTTATAGGCTTTACAATATGAAGAGTGGAGCTCGGTGATGAATGGAGCATGAAAAATAATATCTACATGTACCACATGAATAAAAGATGTTCTTTTGAGTTGCTCTAAACAGCCGAGCACTGAAGCTCATGTAGGAGGATGAATTGCCATTTATTCACCCATGATTGAGGAAAACTTAAATAGAATAAGAAAATGGGGATCCCCACGTATGCCTCTGGTACACCATCCTGCTCCTCCTCCTCCTAACAGATGGAGCTACAAACTGGTGGCACTCAGAAATGGAGGATTTCATTTCAGTCAATTTGATTTCTCTTCAAGTTTAGAGCTCGCTGAGGTTTTTTTTCCCCTTTTTTTTTGCGCAAATGCAAGTCATCGGGCAGCAGAGAGAGAGAGAGAAAGAGAGAGAAAGCGGGCGCGTCATTGCTCCATCACGCACACAAGACGTCTTTATGCCCAAGTAACAAGTGCCCGGAACATTTATCACAAGCGTTTATTTTCTGCTCAGAGCGCAGTGGCGTTTAAACACCCCTACATATGCCAGCCAAAAAAAAAAGGACACGCACAGTTGTCAGCATCCAAATCCCCTCTCCTCCTTCCTGTGTCTAAGACTCGGGGTAGTCCGTGCAAGTCACAAAAATCCAAATGCGTTTTTTTTTCTCTCTCTCCTTTGGAGGGGGAAGTAATACGTGCCGGTCTCCACTGCTGCGTCGATGTTGCATTACCCCCCTCAAAAAAAAAAAAAAAAAAAAGCAAGCCCACTCTTTCTGATTTCAACACAAGTCGTCTAATTTTAAATCCAAGTAGCCCCGATGTGCTCATTTTTACCCCGCATCTTCCCAAGTCACTCACAACGCAGGCAGGCACAAGATTTATTTGTCTCCATAATTGCTCTATAAAAATAAAAGAAATGACTCACCTGCCTTGTCGAGATGTAAATCCCCCCATGCCTTTCTGCGAAATCAAAAAATCAAGAAAAGAAAAAAGAAAAGAAAAAAAGAAGAAGCCGGGACTGTGTTTCACTGTTTCGGGGGTCTTCACTTGCAGCCGCTTATGTACTCCAAATATCCGTATAGTCTGCGCACTGCTTGTGTGTTTTTCGGGAATGACCTTCCAATGAAGCGATAACGGCTCTCATTATCCTCACTCCGCTGTCATTTGAACGGATTTCTCCCTCCTTCTGTTGTGTTTCTTTCTCTTTCTTTCTTTTTTCCCCCCTGTTTTCTTGCAGCGGGAAGCTCTCCTCCTGGTCCTGGTGCGTTTGGATGCTTTTCGCCTTGACTCTTGGGCTCAACACGAGCGTGGCGGGAGCGCGCGGCGCGAGCCCGAGCAGGATATTCGGGAGCGCCGATTGGAGATGGAGAAGAGAGTTACCAGGTAACCAAGGGCACACGCATCATACATGAAAAGGAGCAGACGATTTATGCCTCCCAACTACGCTCTGCCCTTCTGCTCTGCCTTCTTTGACAGCTCATCAGAAATAACCTTTTTTTTTTTTTTTTCCCCATTTCACTGATGGGTCGCTCTTTAGTGTGTCTCACCAAAACCAGGCTAATCCTATGAGGCATCATTCTTCCTGGGGCAAGTTGGTCCTGTATGTGTGTGAGAGAGAGCATTTTTTTTCTTTTCTGAAATTGCAGAGTTAATAGGCTTCGTTTTCAAGGAATTTCACTTTTAAATGAAGATGAAATTCTCGAGAAGATGATGACAAACTGTTAAGAGCAGGCGCTTTCATGAAGCTGCAGAGAAAAAGGAATGAATGGCGAAGAGATGAGTTCTGTAAATTCTGAATAGAGCTAGTTAAAAGCCTTAATAGTTATTACAGTGTATTTGTGAGTGCTCCAGCATTCCTCACTTAGAAAAAAAAAATTAACTCCAGGGTGTTGCAGCATTTTTTTAGTCACGATTTTCAAGGCCGGTGACAGAAGAAGGTCACAAAATGGACATAGAGGTGAGAAAACTGGAAACGAGTCCTAAACCAGGTTGTGTTTTCTGTTTTACCCTACTTTATTAAAATGCGAGCTCAGAGGTGTTTTACACACGCACACGTTTCAAGGTCTACATACAGTGTATAAAAAGACATAAAACCTTTTTTTTCTCACTGTCTGGCATTACAACATTTTTCTTGTTTTAGGTCAGTTAGAATTACCAAAATTATCTATATTTGCTAAATGCCAGAATAATGAGACAGAGAGAAATTTGACTACTTTCTTCAAAGTCAGAAGTTTACATAGACTAAGCTTATTGTGCCTTTATACTATTTGGGAACGCCCAGATGATGATGTCATGGCTTTGGAAGCTTTTGATACGTTCATTGACGACATTTGAATTAATTGGAGGCACACCTGTGGATGTATTTTAACCTCAAACACACTGCTTCCTTTTGTGACAACATGGGAAATCTAAAGTAATCAGCCAAGATATCAGCTAGAGAATTGTGGACCTCCACAAGTCTCATTAATCCTTGGGTACAATTTCCAGATGCCTGAAGGTTCCACGTTCATCTGTTCTAACAATTATACACAAGTATAAACACCATGGGAATGTCCAGCCATCATAGCGCTCAGGAAGGAGACGGGTTCTGTGTCCCAGAGATGAAGTGTTTTGTTGTGAAATGTGCGACTCAACCCCAGAACAAAAGCACAAGACCTTGTGAAGATGCTGCTGAAGCTGGTAAGAGAGAGTAATGATCCACAGTGGAACAAGTCCTGTATCGACATGGACTGAAAGGATACTCAGAGAGGAAGAAGACATTACTTCATAGCAACGTAAAAAAGCCAGATTACAGTTTGCAAATGCACACAAGGACAAAGACCGTCATTTATGGAGACATGTCCTGATGTCTGATGGAACTAAAACTGAACTGTTTGGCCACAATGACCATCGTTACATTTGGAGGAAAAAGGTAGAAGCTTGCAAGCCTGAGAACACCCTCCCAACTGTGAAGCACGGGGGTGGCAGCATCATGTTGTGGGGGTAATTTGCTGCAGGAGGGACTGATGCACTTCACAAAATAGATGGCATCATGAGGAAAGAACATCATGTGGAAATACTGAAGCAACATCTCAAGACATCAGCCAGGAAGTTAAAGCTTGAGCACAAATGTTGCCATGGTGATGGTGGCGTGCGTAGACGCAGCGGCTCCTTCAGGAGACCACGAAAGTGAACGTGTTGAGTGTCTTGTCTATCCCAGACGTTCATTCTGCAAAACTTGCGGCCGGGAAACTTTGCTGGGCGCCAGGACAGTGAACGGTGCTGGAATTTCAGCAGTTGGTTGTGATTTGGACATACTACACCAACACGGAGTCCGATCGGAGACTACGCCGGCAGTTACCTGAGAGAGAAGGAAGCAGAAATGATACAAACGTAAACAAAAGAGGAGGAGAGCCGGGATCCATGCTAAGCTGAAGGCTAACCCCTCTGGACCAGCGGTATGGTCGCTCCTGCTCTCCAATGTCCGCTCCCTTGACAGCAAGCTGGATGAGCTACGTTTGCTGAGTAAAACCTGCAGAGAGTGGAAAGACCGCTGTGTGTTTGCTTTAACAGAAACATGGCTCCATGACAACATCCCAGACGGACATACAGCTGGAGGAGATGACATCTTTCCGGGTGGACAGACAGACAGCTAGCTCTGGGCAGCATCTGGGCTTCACCATCGTCACACCATCGTGTGTGTCTTTGTGTCCCTGAAGACCTACCAGGACCTGAAGACGTTTGCCATGTTCAACGAATGGCGGCACGCATGAACGCAGCGCCCCCTTCAGGAGACAGCGAGAGTGAACGTTTAGTGTCCTGCCTATCACATACATGCATTCTGCAAAACTGACTAAATGATCCTGAAGAAACGCTCTCTCATCTTGCCTGTACTACTGTGTATGTACAGCAAAATGACAATAAACTTGATTTGATTTAATTTGAAATGAACCTGATTCAGTTCCATCAGTTCTGTCAGGAGGAATGGGTCAAAATTCAAGCAAACTATTGTGAGAAGCTTGTGGAAGGAAACCCAAAACATTTGATCCAAGCCATACAGTTTAAAGGCAATGCTAAAAAAAAATCTCTCTCTCATTATTCTGACATTTAGCAAATAGACATAGTTTTGGTAATCCTAACTGACCTAAAACAGGAAGAGTTTAGTCTGATTTAATGTCAGACAGTGAGAGAGAAAAAAAAGGTTTATGTCTTTTTATACAGCGTATATAAACTTCTGCTTTCATTTGCTGTTTATATTATTAGAGGCATTTTTAGCCGAGAACTTCGGCAAAATATGTTAATTTGGACAGATGCCGTTTAAAATGGTTATACTGCAACATTCATTTAGTTACCATCTCCATAACCATTGACAGAATTATGTGACACAGGTGAGAAAACTGGAAATGTTTTGTCTTTTTCCCTATATTTTCTCATGTTTAAAAAATCCCTTTCAGCATATTGCAAGCTCAGAGGTCTCTTATACACACAAACATGCACACATAGACACTCAAACTAACATATATACTGTAGATATTAATATAAATGTAACTTATAATTCTACAATTCCATTTAGCAGACGCTTTTATCCACATCTGAGAGCAGATACAATATATCTTTAAAATATATTTATATATTAAAGGAATCTATCAACGAGAATTTAGTCAATGTGTTCATTTAGAATGCTTTTATTAGAAATGGCTATTAGGCACCATTTATGTTGTTACCATCGACACTATGTTTTCTCTTTTTCCCTACATCTTTTCAAGTGTAAAAAAAAAAATCCCTTTCATCACAATGCGAGCTCAGAGTTCTTTTCTACACACATATATAGAGACAGACTCACGCTATAAGCACCACATATACACTAGTTGAGAAGCTAGACAAAGAGGCAAAATATGTTCATCTGGATGGATTTAATTCAAAATGGATACTTTGCAAAAATTCATTTTGTACCATTTTCAGGGCTGATGAGAGAATAAGGCGACAAAACTGACACGCAGGTGAGAAAACTGAAAATGAGTCTCAATCTAGAGGCATTTTTATCATCAGCGATTTAGCATCGTGCCTCCATGAAGGTAGGGGACTCGTGAGAGACAGATTAGAGAACGAATGGTCAAAATCAATTCGGTCCCTATGGGTTTAAGCCTCCAAAAATCCTGCATTGACCTAATGCAGCTAGCTTTTCTGTGGACTCTGAGCATTGCAAATGCCCACATCTTTATTACAGCCTCCGGTCTGTAATGAAGGCTTTCTGTTATAAATCATACTATTACACACCACTATGACATCATCAGAGTAATTTTCTCAGGCTTGACAAAGCTCCTCCAGAGCCACAGAAGTCATTATATAATTGTTTTCAAACACTGAGCAATACTCATGACCAGTAAACTGTTCTCCATCATCTGCTTTATCAAATCGATTTAAAAACAAAAATGTGCGATAAAATGATTACACATCAGTCTGACGGGTGATTTGGGTTTTTAAACATTCTTTAAATAATCACATTACCACCATTAGATTTTATTGTAACACCATCAGAATGTATTTTATGCAAAATAAATGATATTATTATGTAGTGTGCGTTCATAGTGACTAAACAGGTGCTGAGCTTTGGCTTGGCTGACGACAATGTGTGAAAAGAAGCATCAGGCCTCTAAACAGTGTCTGCCACTTTAAGCTTAATCGCTGTCCTCAGATAACTTTGCAATCAGTATGTCCTCTGTTTTTGTTTTTTTTTTCGGCCTTTGATTCAGTAATGGGGAAAGACAAGCTTGAATGGGGGGGAAAAAAAACAGAAAAATCTCAGCAGAAGAGAAGATCTGATTTTCGGAGCAGACAGTCATGCAGCAGATGTCAAACTGATGTTTTATATATAAAGTAAACAAACATTTAAAGCAATATTTATATAATATTTATGCAACCCGCTTTCAAATATATGCAGCTGAGAACCATAATGCTACCATAAGACTACAGTAACAAATTCTATGATAAAACTAATTTTAGTTCTTCGCTGTAGTGGCCATAATGTCCTGTGGAACAGTTTATCCCTCCACACAGGTCTGCTCCCTCTATTGACATTTTTAAGCCTTGGTTGAAACCCCATCTCTTCTCATTGGCCTTTAAATCCAATTGAGATCAATACTGTATCGTCCGTGTTGCTCCTCTTTTGTTCTTGCACGTGTTCTGTTACGTTCACGTCGTCTCTCGTTACACAGGATGTTTCTCTTATCTGGTAAGTGAAGTTGTGCAGCCGTTTGGTGAACACGACTTGTTTTTAAATGTCCCATTAATAATGCCGACGTTACCTTTGCCAGGAAATTTAAATAGCAGTCTTTTACATTTCCTGCAGCATTAGAAGAAGTTCTCTACCAGGACGACAGAGAAGTAAAGCTATTTATGCCCAAGACAAATTAAGTGCAGAATGCATTTAGAGATGGTTTAAATGCAAATAACAGCACTACTTTAAGGTATAAAATACAATTCAAACCACACCACTGGAAATAAAGTAAAACTAAGTGACCAGCAGGGGTTTAAATAGCCTTGGGGTCAGCAATTAAAGTAACCACTCATTCAATTTTTAAATTAAATGGGCTAATTTGGTGTTTGGAGCCAACATACATGACTGTTAATGGCACTCTTGTGTGCAGAGACCTTTTAATTATAGAGCAGCATAGGGTTGATGCAACTGCTGGCATTATGGCATTCAACACTCAGTGGGGAAGATATAAAAGAAGCAGAGATACTGACACAAACAGACCAGAGTGCAATGCATCAATAAGACATGTTTGAGGAAGATGCTCAGTCATGACGCACTGTTACTTTTATGAATTAGTCAGCTGATAAAAACGAACAAAAAAAGCCCCAAAAACTAAAACTGTCAGGGTATCTCAAAGTGGTCTAACACTTCGATGCCTGATGTCGAGAGGCACAAATGCGACGTATGAGGTGCGTTGAGTCCATATAGGTGGGTAGAGTGGAATCATTCATCGTCACAAGGACAATTTCGTCTTTCCTCAAGGAGAGTCAACTCAGTCGCAAACAGATGAATGTTGCGCCTGAGGCAAGTGGATGGGTTACTTCAAAAGCATGCTTGGGAATAATATTTATGCCTTAGCAGTCGGCGTGCACATCCCGGTGTCAAAATGCAGGCATGTCAGGTCTCCATTCACAGTCCCGTAACCTCACAAAATTCTTGCACCAAAACAGTGAGAGTTTTTAAAACAATGAATGGTGCCTAAATCGATATCGCGCCCTCGGGAGAGTAGAAGATTCAAATCAGGTTGACCTGACTGGGACTGGTATTGAATTTTGGATGTACACATACCAACCACTTCTCAGTGTGCAAACGCTGACTTTATTAGAAAGTTATTTAGTCTCTTGGAGCGATGAGAAACTGCTTTTACTATTCAAGTCCCCATCTGGCTGTTGATTAAACCCTTAAAAACTAATTTCTGCACATCCAAGTTACTTCTTTGTTGCCTTGACTGACCCAGACGGAACTTAACACACTTGTCTCTCCATCAACCCCTCACCGCCCTTTGCAGCTCAAGCGCTACAGCTCACCTACAGCTCTGCTAACACACTGTAAAACTACTCTACGCTACACAATGGCAAGTTGTAATACTGGACTAAATCAGCCATAAAAGTATTTCATAAAGTGTTATATTTATGCGTGAAACCCGTGAAGTTTGAATTCATGTTTCTGAGACATTGTGGATTTAAGGTGGAAATGCTCAGCCATGGCTTTAACTGCTTATTTTACTGCCTATTTGTCTTCCAGCATGTAAAAAAACAACACCATATGGGCATGCTAACAAGGTAAAAAACTATATTTCTACTGGTGATGAGTGTGAAGGAAAAATTACTTTGTTCTGGCCTCTGTTAGAATGATACTGATCATTTGGACTTCCCTTCACCTCCTCCCCAAATGTGACATGTAGGACATCAGCCTTTGAAACCTATACCTGATATGTATCTGTCTCTAAATTCGCTGCTATAGGACCTTGACCCCATGTAGATGTATGGCAGGAGGACAGACAGGTAGCCTTTGTACCTGTCACGGCCGGATTCTGCCAGGCACCCAGCTATCTTCTTGTTTTGTCCTAAATCTAGACACAGTCTCCCACCAAAGGACGGTATAAAGTCTAGGGTGTAGGAGAATCCCCAGAACTGATACTGGCATTGCTTGCATGAACTGCGACTCTGTTGGTATCAGTTCTCCTGATATCAGTAAACCTTATTTCACCCTAGTCTCTGGTGTCTCTCTGTGTCGGCCTCATCATCCTCTTTCGACTTGGCTGAATTTCCACAACAATGAGCATTCAATAATTCTTTGCAATCCTAATTTACGAATAGTTCGCAAAACATGGATACCAACAGTCGGAGGCATCTGAAATCTGAATCAAATCGCTTTTTTTTTTCTTCTTTCAATCGTCTTCGGCCAGATGCTCTAAAATTCCATTAAAATGACCCGCTCTTAAAAAAAATAACAACAATATTCCACAGACCGCAGGATGCAGAGAACAGTGGAAGAGCAGAGCGCAGAACAACAAAGCTCATATCTGTCAAATACTTTACAGTCAGAACTTAGAAAAATATGTCAAGCAGAAGATACAAGAAAGAAAAGAGAAACAAACAAGACAAGGCAGCAGGACAAGAGAGTCAGCAGAACGGTGAAGAGGACAACTGACATTCTGATGACGGTATATCAATAAAGATTCATTTCAGCTGCAGAGGAAATGACTTGTTCGTATTAAAAGCAAAAATAATTCTTCATAGTGGCTCCTAAAGTAAACCACCTCCTTTACTCTGGAAACGAAGATAGAAGATAAACTTTGAAAAAAATAAAATAAAATAAATAAATAAATGCAATAACCTGATGTCCAGTAACAATGTGTCCCTTGAGTCACCTTTATGTTTAAGGTTTTCTATAAACCCGCCTCGTCTTCTTTTGTTGCAGTTATATTTTCAAACTGTCTTCGTCTCCACAGAAGTCTTTAATGCTTCTGACTATCACATGAGAGCGACTTCTATTCGGTCAGAAGTAACAAAGTGTGATGGGCGTAGTATTAACATTGCACAAAACACAGAGCTTCCGAGCCCTTTTATTACCAAACATCTATTTGCAGTTGTTTCCCAGTAATTCTCTGCTTCTGCAGCAATTTTCTTATCCTCATACTCTATTACAGTAGGCTCCTTATCCCAATCTTGAACCCAAGTTAATCGTATAATTTCTTCAGCTGAAGAAACAACATCATTTCCTTAAGAAGATAAATCGTTTCTCTTATTTCATTCGATTTGGATCTCTTGCCGCTGAAAGTGATTAACACAGATAGCTGTTAACCGGCTTTGGGATTGTACTGCTGGGCTTAATGAAGCCAGATAACTCAAAGAGAGTTGGACTAATTTGAACTAGAAAGGGAAAAACAAAACATCTCAGAGGACATCAAGGAGGAAAAGCTGACAAAAAGAAAACATAATCAACCTAACTGTGATATTTCCAATCAACATAAATGTTTTCATGACCGAAACACGGTGTTGTAAGTTGCCAGTCTGCAGCCTGTATTCCTTCCCAAGAGTGTGGGCATTTTTCTACTGACAATCTTGTCTCATGTTGCAGGACAACAGTGAATCAATCACTAATAGTGAAATATGGAAAACTAAAGTACAACTCAAGCAGGCCGTGGTCAGCTATCTGCTATTTGTTAGAAGCATGTTTTATAGTAAGAGTGGGCCTGTTCACCTGACGTTTATTACATCCCTGATGAATTATCATGGAAAGCAAAGTGATTCCACTGCTGTATTTTACAATGCACAGCGCTCTTGGCTTTGCACTGCAATGTGAATGCAGTGCCTTTACCCCTGTCACAATCTTGAAGGAAAAATTCTGCTTTTTTTCCAGAGAACTAATTGGTTATTGATAGACCTTCCCTTCTTTTGGTCTCTTTAGTTTGCAACACAGCAGAAGTTACCACAGAGATCCTGTAAAAAAAATAAAAATAAAAGTTAGGATTAACCCAGAGTTATCTGGTTAACAATTCCCTCTAATCCCAGCTTATTACACTGCAATGTTTGTCTTCAATTTGTCTGTGATTATTGTTTTCAGACTGCATCTGACTGATTTAATCATATACTGACTGTTAGGGTTAAGACTACACTTGTGTTACTGTGTTGTATCGATAGGCCTGGGGGTAGTTTATGCTAAGTATATCCTGCTAACCTCTGAGTAACAGGGTTTATTGTTGTAAACTCTGCCTTGTGCCTGGATCTTGTGACGCCTGTAGCTTCGAGTAAACCTTTTACTTTCAAACTATCTATCTGTGACTGCCTCTCTCCGTGCTACTGCCCTCATTCCCGACACTTATCTGAATTGTTAATAATGGCACACTGGCCTTGACAAGCCTCGCAAATGTATAAATTTTCATTCACAGTAACACTGAGAAAAAGCTGTTTAATAGATCAGCGTGAAATGGATGGTAGCGCCTGGTGTTTCTGTGGTCTTAATTCTGAGAAACTCCTCTTTCCCAAAAGCTTGTAATTTACTTAAATCTTGTAGCAAAATCATTAAAACTGACGTCTTGTGTGAAATGATTAATACGTCTGATGAGTGTCCTCGTAATGAGCAAGATGGTGCAGCTTCAAATTGCTGGTGATCGCAGATAAACTCTGTGGCTCGTGCCGTTTTGTGGTCAGGTGCTCTCAAAGGACTTGGACTAATGGTTTCTCAAAAATACAGTCGTATAAGTGGGATGTCCAAAGAAAGGGAGAGGCTTTGTGCACGAATAAAAGCGCCGAGAGGAGACACATTTACAAATTACACACAGCTACAATGGTAAAACAAGTGATCATGACCTGATGATCGCATATTTGTCTTTTTTTTTTGTAGCCTGCAGCCTCTGAGTACAATAGATCCCCACTGCAATGCTCCTCACAGTGACACTGCTTCATTTTACCAAAAAATACCAGTTCTTTGATTGCAGATATGCCCACAATGATCTGGGAAAGAAAAAAAAAAAAACACTTAGAGCCTATGTGGTGCATTGTCAGAAAGAGAAACCTTTGACTTCTGTTTTTATATACAAACACATGCAGCATCATTTACTGCTGTGCCAAAGAACAGGTGCAGAGGAGTGAAATGCAGCTTGGAACTGGGGGGGTTTACAGACACCCGTAATGCAACAGAGAGTGTACATCCACCTGCTGCATATCATTCCTTACTGTGTAACACAATGGTCAGAGATGGTGCTCCAACATGATAAATGGATAAAGGTAGCTCACGTAAAGTCTGACATCTAAACCAATTAGTATATTATTTCTGTAAGCTGCACCTTGACAGCCCATTCATGTTGCAGATGTGTATTCCCAAACAATGGCTGCGCCGTGTATACATTTTGACACTGCAGGCATGTTTTCACTCATTAGCACCTGCATGCAGTGACAGCAGACTTTGCAACTGTCTGTCGGCTGCAAGAGAGCAGCAAAGATTAAACAACGACGAGAAAACTTAAATTGATGACACGATCGTACAAACGCGACACACTCGGCTAAAAATATCAATCTGTGTAAAGTACGCATTCTTACGGGACCCAATAAATGCGCAAAAAAAAAAAATGCAGAGAGCACTGAATGTATCCGAAGAGCAAATTTGATTCATGTTGACAGTTTAAAGTTGACATCATGTATTTTAGTTGAACCTTTTACAGATTAATCAGGATCTTCTGTTCTGCTCTGTTGTTTACGGTTGGATAAATTGAGTGCTTCTGTCAGTTCTATCTGTAACAGATGTCCAGTGCAGAGCATTACACAGTCCTCATATGGGCACTATAAAATAGTCCCCGCTTCCTTCTGAGTAATTTTGCGCTTATTTTCGTTTTTCTCTTAATGTGGCATTAGTACAGAAACCTGCTCAGTGATATCTGTCAAAAAAAATAAATTAAAAATGCATCCGCTTTTAGCTTATTTTCTTTTTCTCTTAACCGCATAGTCAGACAGTCTCACATTTTGTCTAAATGTTCCATACTTATGAGGAGAAGCAATACTCAGAACATGGTGGAGCAGCTGGTCCTCAAAAGGTGATAAGATATACAAAATTTAGAAGATAGTAAGGTTTAAAAAAACTCATTAATGATGGTTAAGTGCAAAAAAAAAAACTCATACAGAAATGTCTGTTTTTCTTATTTCCAAACTTCCGGCAAATCTTGATGGTGTTGCAACACTTTCGTGGTTTTACTCACAGTTCATGTCCACAGTCAACTCACGTTAATCCCTCTGTAAATTGTACATATGGCCTTTCATCATTCCTCCTCGTAAACATCCATTTTCAGCTTGGCTGAACTGCTTTTTGAGGTTTCAGAACGCATTTATGGTATTTTGAGACACTCTCCTCTTGTGGTGATTGGGTCTCAGGCAGAGGCTGATTACAGCATCCCACATCAGGCACTTTCCCAGGTAGTGTCAAAAATCAGGAGGTCTCCGTGGGATTCCACTAGTCGAGGAAACAAAGAGTTTTAATCAAGATGTTGAAGCCTGCACTTAATACTAATGTTTTCATCAGACACATTTTTCCATTGGTTTAATGTTTACTACCAGACTGTATTTATTAGGACACGCATTTCTGTACAATAATCTTAACGTCATTACCAAGGAAAAGGGTTAGTCACAGCATGTGTCACTGCCCAGGGTGGGAGCTGGGATTTAGGGATATTTTTGTGCCAAGCGCCCAGGGCCCTGCTGATATTTTCCTTTTTAAAGGAGCTAAATCTAACATGCAAAATGTATTGTGCACAGATGATTTCATTGTACTAATGTGTACAATTAAATGGAAACACAAAGTAGTGGAAGTAATTAATATTGTGCAAATGAGAAATGTTTAATTTTTATGTCTAAAATATTTTCTGAGTGATCATGTTGAAGTAAATAGTTGCCAGTTGTGAAAACTCCAATCTCACTGTTTGCTATTACTCTGTTTATGCTGAAGTGATACTTGACTAAACTGTGCAATAGGCAAAAAGCAGCTAGACAAGAGCTTGGCTCTCATGCTCGGATTTCCATATTTATTGCTTGAAATCCTGCAGGGAGTTCAACTGAATGCCAATCGTAGAGCTGACTCACTGAGACAAATATGCATCTGCAGCCAGCACCCTATGACAGACCCCATACTGTATGACACTTGATTGATTAAAATCTGCCTTTTCAAGCTAAACATTATAGTATAAGTAGCTCGTTGTGTCAGCGCTAAAGCTATGATAAAGATCACTGCTTGCTGTTACGTCAATTCAACAGAAATAACACAAGGCCAGAGCCGATGTTCAAAGGTGCTTCACATGAGGCCGCCAACGAAAACCACAAATAAACGTATAACATACATTACAGAGGCATAGCAGGGGTGTTAGAATAAATACAAAAACTCAAGCAAAATAAGATGAACTGTTGAGGGAAGACAAAAGATGAGACTGACTAAACCTGCCGTGTCTGTCATAAAAAAACAACAACAAAAAACTGCAGTATACAGTATACATATATACAGTGTATATATACTCTAGTAATAATAATCATGATATATAGACTACAACTACTACGCTTAGCGGATTTTACAAAGCTCATAGACGCAGTTTAAAGTGACACATTTTGAGCAACAATGTCCTCCATCTACAGGTCAGTAAAATCACGGTATGTATAGATTCAGTATCAGGGGTTAAACAGGAGCTGCTTCCATGTGATTCTGCATTCTTTTAATGGTGTCAAAGCCCAAAAACAAGTTGTATCCCACAATTTTAAGCCCCAAAAATGTTCAAAGCAATGACACTTTGCTTTATATGTACTGTGTGTGTTTCTACTGTGATTCTTCTGTTCAAAATTCTTTAACTAACAGGAAAAAACAATCAAAGCCATATAAAGAAAAGGGACAAAAAGTCTGGATGTGTCGTAAATCAAGCATCTGCACGACAAAGCAAACTAACAGACCTGCCAAACCCTCCAAGGTTAACAGCGCCATCATACCTCCATCCTCAAAAACAAACTTGTTTCCACCTTCAGCACTGCATAAAGGATGCATCCAGTCCCTCTTTTGTCTCCATACCTGCAGACACAGACAGATATGCACATATTCAGCACACACTCTCAGATACCTACACCTCAGAGCATAAAAATGTCTAATTCTATCTGATGCAAATGTATGCATTGTCATCGGGAACTACGAGCCAATTATAATGCCATGGTTATTCTGAAAGGGCTGAAGGTGGAGGCACCTCAAGACATTAGTATGCCAATGTGTTTAAAGGCCAATTTCACCCTGCATGCCTCTGGAACAAAACCCTCCAAGAATTTGCATTTCAACAGAATATCACTTTTCACTGGCTGTTTATTAATCTGCGTCCCGTTGGTGCTCCTATTTCACATTTCCTAGCCTGGATGCATAATCACTTTTGTGTCAAATTGTCTTCATTGAGTTGTAATAAGCAGAAAAAGATGCCAGTGGAGAACTTTTTTTTTCTTTCTTTTCCTGTCTTCCTTCCTAGAATTTTGCTGAGAATTGGTGTTCTTATTTCTTGTGGGGATTTCCTTGAGTGTGTGATGTGGGGTTTTTTTTATGCAATCCTGATTAAACACAAGATAAAAGGAACCGATAGGCGACATTCGCGGTCGTCCAGACTTGAGGTTTGATCTCGCAGTACAAGACATTACTGTAAAGCTCAGTCATGTCCCCTGAGAGCCCACGATGTGCCCCGCCTTTATTATTGGTAGTAATGACAGCTGGGGACTCTTGGCGTGCCGCCCCTTTACAGACGGAACTAATTAGCAGGTTTCATACTGTCAGAGCTGCTACCAGATGAGGATGAGCAAGGTGGGGAAGAAAGCATAAAATCTACTTTTTTCTTTCATCGCTGTCTCACACTTTAAGTTATTGATTTTACTTTGTTTATTTCAGTCTTTTGCTCATTTAAATGTCCTGCTGTCTAAAAAAAACATTAATTAACAGCACAGTAAACCTGCACAAATATACTAATGCCTGTGTGCATAGATTGAATCCGCAGCATAGCACTGAATAATTGTGCAGTGAGATATTAATTAAATAACAGAATGGATTCCTCCCCAGACTTTGAGACCCTAATGTGATTTTGAAATGAGAAGATCTAAACATTTCAGAGGCTGCTCTCGTACCATTTTGAAATTGTTTTTGAGTGTATGCAGTGTGTATGTCAAGCAATTCTATTAAAAATACAGCACTTGCCAGAGCAAAAAAAAAAAAAAAAAAAGTCTCTCAAAGACAATTTCTCACTTTGAAATGCCTCTTGCCTGGAGCATACAATAAATGAGGCTCCGGTGAGCAGGCAGTAACTTTTGTCAACAATACACTAAATGTTATGAGCTGTAGATGTGCAGTATGTAGTTTAACAGCATCCTACAAAACAACCACATTAAAAGCCTTTGTACTGAAAATAATAGAATGTACCGGGTACAAAAGGAAGAGAAAAGCACCTATTCACTGTTGATTTTTTTATTTTTTTTGGCAAATTAGCAAAACCTGCGTCACACCAGGCACATAATTTGTGTATTCCTGTTTTTTCTTTTTCCTCTTAAAAAAAATGAAAGAAAAAAAATGGATTGAACTATATATAAATATTAAATAAAAGAGGCTGTCACCATGAAATCAGGGACTGTGCTGAGGTGCACTCTGAACTCAGCAGGAAAGGAGCTCTATGAGAGCAGACTTCTACAAGGTTGGTGAAAAAAGCATTAAAGTACATATCAAAGGAGAAGAGCATGTCAATTATTTATCAAAGTGAGGAAAAACCACAAGGGCAGATGCGTAAACAAAGGTAAGGATCTACAGGATGGTGCAGGAGAGAGGAAAGGATGGGACGAATGAACGGAGGCCAGCTCAAAGTCCAGGGATTACAATCGCCCAAGACTACAATTATGCAGAATTTATTTAATCTCCTGACACACAATCCAACTGAAAATCAATTATCAGTGTTTCTCTTGTTTGTTTAACCGCACACTAAGAAAGCTCCTACACGTGTACAGATTGAAGTGTTCTTAGTGACGCATAAGAGCTGCAGGGTATAAAGAACCGGCAGCACTGGTCGCTAGTGTTTATTTGTGGTAAAAGGTCAGCTTCTGCACATTTACAATGTCTTTGGTATTTACCTCAATTTGCAACCATGTAAGCATATGCGCACAAGCAGTCAGACTTGATTGCATTTACTGTATTGTGTTGTGAAAAACACATAAACGCACACACACACAGCCACACGTTTGCATCCGGTTCACACCAGATCCATGTCAGGTATGTATACATACAAGCCTCGATTTGATTGGAATCCTCCCACAAGAATTACTATCTATTCTGGTTTAACGTGTACAAGAAAAACTGACTGACCAAACCGGTGAACCGTGAACTCGGTTAGTGTCGCCTTTGCAGGTCCATTTATCACCCTCAATGCTGTGATATTGGGAACCCCAGAGAGGCCGGGATATAAGCAGCAGACACACAGCTCCTCCTCTCCCCGCTTCTACCGACAACAGAAGCCCGATTCTCCCACCTGCAAAGTCTCCATCTGCTCCCCCTGCACAGCACAACAACAAAAGCTCCATAACCCAATACACAGTCAAGCCAACCTTGACTGTAATACCCTATGACAGTTTGTATTTGACACAGGCATATCCGCTTGATGCTTTGCAGTTATTTTCAGCGGCTACAATTGTCTCCGGAATAAATGCATTTGATGGTGCTCTAAGATATTTTTCTGTCTTTCCAAATTACATTCGGCCTGTGTTTTATATTGTATCTCAAGTCTTTAAACTGCTAGTCTGCAGTGCATCAGTAAAAGATGGTGCAGCACACAGAAACTGGGCTAGAAAGATGGCGAGTGTAGGTTTTTTTGGTCCGGTTAGTTATTCATGTGTGTCTGCCTTAAGACTTGGGGGGAGAAAAAAAAACAAAAAAATACTTCCTCACAATCCCACAATAAAACAAATGTGAAGTAAAAAGCAGCAACTTAGATCCCAACAACCTCTAGAGAGGAGATTTATGGGACCTCCATGAAGTGAATCTTCCAGAGGTGATACAGGAATGAGGGCACTTTAAACCCTATTACTATGTGATCAAAAGTCCTTTCTCACTCTGGATGATCCCGGCACCGTCGGATCCTGTAAAAGAAAAAAAAAAGCCCGAAGAATCCTGAAAGGCAGCGTATTGGCGGGCAACAATGGCGAGAGCGTGAGGGGCACATATTTCTCTTCATTAAGCGATAAATAATGCAGGGGAATCATATGAATAATTTTCTCCCTAATGGATATTGCATGCTGAGAAAGGATTTCCAGTTCCAGTTTTTAAAAATTTAGCATGTGAAATGATGCGTCGCTATGTGACAAAGTGATTTTTCGGGGCAAGAAGAGAGTAGCGCAAATGCATCAGAAAGCTTTATATATATATATTTATATATATATGTGTGTGTGTCAAAAAAAAAAAAAGAAGTGAGATTGAGAGAGGAGAGAAAAGACGATAGGACTTTTACACTGAGTTTCACATTCCTAACCCTGTTGTCAGGCCTCATTATAAACACCCAAACATTTTTAATTGTTAAACATTTGGGCTGCAATAAATCATCTCTTTAGAAGCTTCCACCCAGAACAACTCATTCTTTGATATATGTAGCTCCCACTGTGCATATCTTAAAATCTTTTGGTTTTCTGTATAGATTTTTTTTCTGTGCTGTTATTGTTGTTGATTTAAAAAAAACAACACCTATAACTCTCTTTCATAAGGCAGAAGCTGGAGTATTTTGTGATGTGTGACCGCACAGTAAAGCCCAACCCGGAACTGTCTCAACTATCCTCATCCTGGACGTGCAACCAGTTTTTACAAGGCAGTCTTTTATCCATAAAATTCAGTTAAGCATTTGATTAGAAATCAATACGGAAGTACAGAAAACACAGGCCATATGGTTGGCGAGTGTGGAAATTGCATTTCACGTCTGCCTGGATCTAGAATTCCTCACACTTTATTCTCTTCATCAAAAGTCTGAGATGGCACGTCGCAGATTGCACGTGCATCGATAATGCAGCCCGTCACCGGTGGGTAGGACAGTAAGCACGACAACCAACGAAAATTCAAACGCCGCATTCCAATAACGCATGCACACGCCTTCGTAACGCCACAATCGGCCGCACGGATGAGATTCAACACAATAAAATGTCTCCTCTCGCTGTCATAGTGCTTCATAAGGTGTAATGACACATCAGTAAAGATAAGAAAGAATCAGCAGAAGCTTGTGACAGTTCATGAAGCCTCGGTACAAAGGACGCGGACTTCTTTTAAGACTTTTTCAGCCCCTGTGATGCTACCTGCATCCAGCAGCATGACATACAATATGCATATGTTATCAAAGTAAAAATCTGGCATGAAACTTTAATGAACAGAGAAATAGAGGGAGCGGTGCAAAAGAGAAGCCGGTTTGCTGAAGGCAATGTGGAACTGTTTTAGTGAAGCGTAACGGACAAGAAGCAGGAAACCTGGGTGAAGAAGAAGAAGAACAATTGCTATAGGCATTTGCATTTCACATGTGAGCGTAAGCGCCACCACTGCAATTATACATACCACTGAGTAAGGACATGGCTGCAATCCACAAAGCAAATTTCCATGCTTTGAACAGAGCCACAGCTTGCCTGGGGACTTGGCAGCTCAGGTGGCAAGCATGGTTAATTTCACCATTTGGGAGAACTTGTAAGCTTTAGCCTACATGGTCAGCAGCTCAACGTTACTTTCCCATCACTAGATATCATCTGATTTCTTGTCCTTGGACTCTAGTCTTTTAATCTTCTTTTAATTGCAGCAAACGTCCCCTTGTGAGCTACATTCGTTTCTTTTTTCTTTTCTTTCTTTTTTTGTAAAGATGAGCAACATAACAAGAATTCTGTACCGATTGGGAAAACTGTCCTAGAGCAACAGCAAAGTTTGACCCCCGCCTACATTCAACCTATTTTGAAATCAGATTGCCCCCCGATTTACCTCCACACACCAGACAGCATTAGTCCGCACCAGGGCTGGAGTTGCTAGGCAACTGAAGACACTTGCTGCAGACTGAAATGATTCTTTGATTCAAGGAAAGATCTTATATAATGCCTTACAGGGGAGAAATTTTATATAATTGCATAAAAATTGTCTTTGTAATTAGAATAACTGTAACGTACTCAGCTTATTCTGCAAGAAACAGCGGAATCACAGAAACGTGTTTTCCTTCAAGTTAAGATACTTTACATAAAGTAGCTTTGCTGTTATGAATGTGAAGTGCAAAAAAAAACCACATTTACACTTCATGATAATGGTTTATTGAACTTTCTGCTAACTAGAAGAGCAATTACCATGTGAGTTACATATTGATTAATATGTTAATATAAGCAAAAAAATTCAGTGTGTGTAATTGTCGATGGTGCCACTGTATAAGGTCACAGGAAAATCAAAGTAATGCTGTGACGTGACCCGAATGCGGTTATTAAATGTGTTTTGTCAAAACTCTGCCTTTATTTCCATACATTTACATCCAGTTAAATTGATTTAGTCCAAAACCTGTCACTTCCTGGAATATCAGTTTCCTGGTGTTAACAAACGCTCCCACACTGCACTGCACCAGCTATCGCAACCGAACACTAGACTATTTCTGTAATATGTTAATTGTGGTTCATCTAGTTGATATAATATGTGGGTAGTCGGAGACACCAGTAATTACCATTTTCTATATGCTTCTCCGCGCTGCAGAGACTCGCGGGAAATTACCAGGGTTAAAGGTCTGGTGGTGGAAGCTCCATGCTGTGGGTGACCTAGAGAAGCTTCCAGGAAATGAAGGCAAAACTGGCTGCTGGGAAATATGGAACTTATATGTGCCTGGATTTTCTAAGTCATGAGTGAAGAAGCTCATAAATATGCATATTCATTATCCAGCGCTGCATCCCTCTCACTGAATCTATCATGAAGATTAATGATTATTATTCAGTCATTCATGATTTACTGTAAGCAACAGTTTCAAACGTGGGCAGACAGCACCACCAACTGACTGTCAGCGGAACAAAAAAAACCCCAAATGTTTATAGTAGGAATCGGCCTCAGTGACATTTTATGCCACGTATAGGTGATTTTATGAATTGTTTAAAGCCGTCTTCATTGTTGCTGTAATGCTACATACAGCTGCAATTTTGATTTACATTCAAACAGTTCTGTATGGCTTTAAAGCAGCAACATTCATTCAGATCAGATGTTGAAAGTAGTTTTTAAGCGAATGCACCTGTAGACACTATAAATACATGCAAAAAAAAAAGAAGTAAACAATAGGTTGAAGTGGATTTTGTGACGTGATTAACCTAATAATCATGATCAAAAACCTCCTGTGTGGACGTAAATGCAGTCTACTGGTTCATCACTAGGTGTCACTGCGCAACCATTAGTCGAGCGCTGAGCGGAGTCGCAGTTGTAAACACAAGCGGGTGTAAATCATGAATAGAAAAATAATGCATACGATACAGCACAACTCCGACATATTGATCCCAGACACGTGGGATGTAATGTTGTTCTCACTGAGACTTTGAAGTAGATGAATTTACAGTCTGACCTACATTCACCCCGCAGCAGAGCACACACATGCGTGCATGTGCGAGCATAAAAAATGACACTACAAAACAGAACCGTGTGTCGACCCGTTCTTTGATATATTTATTCGCTGTCGGTTTGTCTTTTCTGCGTCAACATTTATCCACCTCACTGACAAATTGAGCGTCGAGTTAATGGGAAACAACAAAATCTCAATCACATTTTTTAATCAGCTCCAGTTCACGTCGGTATTGCAGTCTGAAACACTTCGCAGTCCGAGTTCATTGAAGTCGCACACATAAACATAAATCCTATGCACGTCATGAGACGTCTGACTTCATAAACTTATAAATCATAATCTTATAAAGAAAATTAGAGATGAATTGTGTCTGTTCCCTCAGTCGAGAGGTTCTTGTGCTGCTGGTCTGTCTTGCTAATGGATTTGGTTCTCATATAGTGGTTGGTGGGGTTGCGCTGCAGCAGCAACAGACACTGGTTCCTCAGCTCTTTATTCATACAGAGCAGGATTATGGGGCTGGAAAGTAAAGGCAGGTCCAGCAGAAAATCTCTGACCATCTCCTGACACACGGAGGGGTGGTCCATCAGTGCAAAAACAGCACCTAGGGCACAAAGAACGGATGGTTAGTAAATGTTGTAATTCCTGGAAATTGCAGTCACTTATATTTAGTGATACAGATCCATGTTTTTAAATAACTGTTATCTTCAAATGTATATTAATATGCTGCTAACGCCTGCGTCGCCTTATCTAATTGAGAATAATTTAGCACGACCCTGTATGACTGTGAAAATGCCAAACAAATAAAAGTTAGGGCGTTAACAGAAAAATTCCTCTCCGGTCAGCAAAGTGAGTCAGAAAGTTTTTATTATTCAAAATCATAAACTTGCGCAGTATTAAGGAATATTCATGTTTCGAATTAGAGATGCTTTCCGACATTCCTAAGCGACACAAATATTCTTTTTGAACATCAAATGAAGTGTCTCTAAATAATACGATGGCCTTTATGTGAGCATTTTTTTTAGTCCTGGCTTTTCAAATGAAAAAAGATAAAAGAAGATTCTTTGTACTAAATCAATACACATGAAAATAAGCCTTCTTTTAATTCATGTGTGCAGTTTTTTGAGTCCACAACTCTAAATAACAAGCTCGTTTCTGAGATTACAGTCGATATAATTTTAAAATGACATGACAGTCAGTTATAATAAACTAAACTGCGGTTCAAAAGATTTATTTGTAGAATTGTATTGCTAGAAAATGGGTACAATGCTGGTGCAATATTTGTATAGAAAGTAAGTTTCCTACATAGAAATGTATTTTGCAAGAGTTCATTTTTAAAATCTAATAATTAATTTCACTGCAGTATCATTAAATGTGCACTAGCGCAGCAATTTCAAGATTTCAGTGCTCTTTTGTTAACTGTTAATGGACCAGCTGACATTTAGTCGAGTCTGTCTTAAAACAAAATGAGACTTCTTCCTAAAGGGATTTCATTGTAAGTGATAGAGGGACGAACTGTACAGTCCTCAATCTGTGCAACAACCCATTTAAAAGTTTACTGAAGCTAAAAGGAGGTTACAGAAGTCTGACTTCTTAAAATTGAGTTAGTATTTCAAAGTTACAGACCTCTTGGCACAAAAAAAAAAAACCCTCCCTCATTAAGCTTTCAGGAACTTCACTTCTTTGCTGAGCTGTGATGTGGGGATTGTAACACAAAGGGGGAATTTTGTAATCTTTTTTTTTCTTTTTTTTCTAAGATACGCTCTCTATTAAAGACTGCTGAAGCCTCATATTAACTTGGGCTGAAATCGGCAGAAAAAAAGAACTGGGTTTGTCCATTATCACTTCAGAATCACATTGTGAATTGAAGTATGAGGAACAATTAGAGCGACTAATAACTATTTTAACACACATATGGGCATGCAAGTATTGTTTCATTGTAAGACAGACTTATAAAAAGTATAACTAGTGACTCCTTGCAATGCTTTAAAACCTGTAAAGCAGCATTTACTGACCTGGTATATGTGCTGTGAAGGTGATGAGAGATATGAGGCTGAACACCTTTGCCAGCTGAACGTTGACTTTCTGGCTCCTGTGCATCACTTTAGCGCTCTGGACGATGGTGTGAAGAACATGAGCGTAGAAGTACAGGCTCAAAGGCAGAAACACAACAGTCTTCACCAGCAAGAGAACCCTCATGACTTCATCGTTAATGAAGGAGAAGCATGTGAGGTTGACGGGATCCAGGTGATCCACGTGGCTACCCAAGAGCCTCAGAGTCAGCTCCTTCAGCCCCACGGGGAGCAGAGGGAAGAGGAGCTGCAGGGCCAGAAAAACCCTGCTGTCTACCAGGTGCCTGCAGCCGCGCACCACTGTCAGGTAAATCGAGAAGGTGATGAAGGACACGTAGTGGAAGGAAGCGGAGCTCGTCAGGTGTTTGGCGCTCACCATGACTTCGCACAAGCGGGAGCCCAGCATCCAGCGGCCGTGCTGCCTCCAGTGGATGGTCATGGGCCACAGGCTCAGGTTGACGAGGTTGCAGCTGGTGCTCCCGAGGATGAACATCGCCACGTTCTTCCTTATCTTGCTTCGCCGGCTGAGCAGGCAGGACACAAGGGAGACCAGGATGAAGATGTTCAAGCCAAAGCCGGGTACCAGAAGCAGAACCTTGGAGGAGGCGCAGAGGTTCAAGTACACAGATATGGCACACAAGGAGGAGGATGTATCGTTCATGGCAGACGGCAGGTGAGAAAGGTGACGGTTTGAGGAGAGGTGGATGTGGAAGACTGATTCTCCTCCCCCATTACGAGATACTTTAAAAGATAAGCTCGTGATACTCTGGGGGATGACTGTAACAGGGAAAGAAACAAACAAATAGCTCGTGCCACATGTGAAATGCAGACTCATGCCTCCATCATGTAAACATGTTTTCCTCCTCTGCCTTACCTCTACGCCAAATCACCTTGACTTTTGCTGCTTCTGAAGTTTATTGCTTCTAAGACATTCACCCAGTGGACCTAATTACAAAGGATTCAGCTCATAATCCCTTTCCCCTAGTTTTAAGCCTCTAATAAAACTGAAAATCTTTAGCTGCTGTGCACCAGCTCCACACATGGATGGGACGTTACATCATTTTCTTTAAGCAATTTTCCCAGTGATTTTATACTGATGTCTTCTGATTTTATCAGATGCTGATGGACCACAAAGCATCTTTTATTTGCTCCATTTTATAGCTTGCTTTCTCTAAGCATTTATGTTTTCACTTGTGATTATGCATCCATTACCCTCAGCCCCTATTACTAATCTTCTCCTTCATTCCTTGGAGCATAAAAGGTGCTTTTGCTCTGGTCCCCTGATGAGACTGAGATATGAGTCACCCTTAATTCATAATATTCTGTCCATAAAATGTCAGGGTTTGTTAATTCTAGGTTGTGGCTAATTTATTGCCTTGTGATCTACACGTCATTACCCAGCAGCTTCCTCTTGCTCTACCAGTGCGGAAACAGTTCTAATGAGAGTGGAAAGCGTATTTGTTTACTTCTCTGGGGCTTTATTAATGTGACACAGAATCTGGCTGACTAAGTAGCTAACTACTCTGACATTACCTAAAAAAACATATAAAATTGGCCTTCATTACATGAGCACAGTGATATTTAAATGCTTGATTCAGTGTTTTTTAATGCATTCACACTGCATGATGGTACTATCCTGTATGAGCAAGCGTGTATTTACTCTATTCGTGCAGGTGGAGAGGCTAATCTGAAATAAATTATACTTGAAATCTGCATGTTCAACACTTGTAATTCATTATCTGAATGTTGCATTGCCCTTTTTTGTTTAGCAGTATTAGCTGCACGGCTCTGTGAATGTCAATGTCAAACCCTGAATCTGTCGGTCTAAACTCGTGATTGGACAGTCATTTGTATATACATTCATGGTCCCCAGAGGATGAAGCCCACACACACACACACACACACACACACACACACACACACACTTATATTTATGGTTTCAACTAAGATGTCTTAAAACTATTTAATGTACAGCTCATGATCCCAAGGGGTTGCCTATTTTTCCTACTACTTGTACCAGAGTATGTTCAAATGGTTTCTGTTCAGAGCACCATGGTGATCATAAACAACAAGATAGTTTCTAAAGATACTGTTCAAAGAACTTCACATCAGGTCACAATAAGTCCGTATTTAGCAAAAACAAAATAGAACATTTGCATTGTGGAGGTTGCGTCTGTCCATGCCATGACCAGGTGCAGTCATCTTTGCAAAGCACCATTGTTAAATTAGTGAAATTATGAAAGTAGTCATGACTGTTAATATTTAGCTTTTTACGTTTCGCGAGCGTTGCTCATCTAAACAGTTTTAAATTTGACAGTGCACATCTTTAGGTCCCCAACAATACACAAGTCAAGTGTGAAGTACATCGAATGAACAGTTCTCAACAGACATACACACAAATACAGATTTCTTCATGTATCATTGAGATGCTTTCATTTAAAACTAAAGATTTTTGACTGCATATAAAAATGGACGAACCATCTGTGAGGTCACCATAGATTTCCTGAAGAGTGGTCAGTGTAGTGGGTCTAGTTTTAATCATTGTAGCAGCGTTTTACTCCTCCTAATTCCCAGCTAATCCAACAATGAACAAAGAGGTGGAGCATAAGCGAGGGTAAGGTGGGTCACACAAGCTTCTCTGGGCCTTGGACTGTCCGATGATGGTGTCCAGCTGCCATTCAACATGGCTAAACCCTTAAGTATGCACACCTTAATTCATAGTACAATTTGAATAGGTGAGTTAAATAAAAACTTACCTCCTGTACAATTGTCATGATTGGGGAAATTAGCAATATAGACCAAAACCAACTTCAGTGCTAGGCTGTAAACATGTTTATTTCTACTGCATAGTTCGGCATTTTAACACGGGGGTCGATTGGGATTGAATCACTTTTGGAGTCAGCCTCAAGTGGCCATTTGAGGTACTGCAGTTTATGGTGCTTCCAAGTGGTTTTACTGTTTATGTTAAACAAAGAAGGTGAAAATCGCAACAAAGCATCATCTTTGCGTGTAAGGCCGTGCTAACTTTCAGAGCACGACTGCGTGGGAGTACAGCCACTTCTCATTACATCAAGGGTTTTCTCAGCGTACCCTAGTTCAAAATGCACGAGAGCGATCATCATCCTGATCCTTAGTAACATTAGTGTCGCTGAAAGTGCACACAGTTAATTTGAGACAACAGTAACCATTAATAAATGCATGCACAATTCATCAACCTGCACGTCACGGAGTGCTTTTTATTTTTAAATTATCAATGGATTTTTCGGTCTCATCAGGGTTCGGCTGTCTCAAAAAAATGGTTGCAGCCTAAGTGATAGCAGCAGGCTTTCTGCTATAATTGGTCAGAATGAATAGGCCTGTCTCACACATTAAGTGCCACTGTGCTGTTCACATGGCATCTAATCATGGTGCAGGAGAGATGTGATCGCTGAGTACACAGAGCCAGGCCCTGCTGCAACTTGATACCACATCCAGTCTTAGATGCCGTTCTGAAGATTCACTGAGGATTATTTCTTATAAAATGAACTGTGTTATCACTTTCTTTGCTTTTCAGCTGGTTATTCAAGCCGACAGCCAAGTTGGATATACAGTACACTTAAAATAGTATTTGGGGGGGTAGGGGGGTGGATTGCAGCGGTCATGGCGTGTTATTCAGACTTGTATGTAAATGGTGAATGCTATCAGTGTGTGTCCCTGATGTATTCAGCTTCCACCCTCTCCAGCAGTGGGTGCTCTGAAGACTGACAGACAGGCAGACAACAATAAGAGGTGCTGTTCCTGAAATTGATTGAAAATCAGAGATGCTTGCAGGAGCAGTTTGATCTAAACAGACTGCAGAGCGAGGGGTTGGGGAGATAGAAAATGGAGATAGAGGAATAGAGACTAACAGAGAGAGGCAGAGAGACCGAGAGAGGGAGCGCTGTCAGTCAGTCGTGAGAACAGATCGGCCTCAAGGTGACAACTCCTTCCATGAGATGGTTTTCCACCGAGGGTAATGGAGCTTGGGGCTTTTCTCACAAAAAGCAATTTATAGCTAAGCCAACTGAGGCCTGAGAGATACAGAATCTCACCGAGTGTCAAATATTTTCAAAAACAAATTGTGCTGTGTCAGGCCTGCATTTTCCTTCCCGAGGCCCATAATACTCAGATGAAAACATGCTACTTTCATGAGAGTTCAAGTTGTTAGAAGCTCAAAAGCAGACAAACGCTGGTGCTTTCGACTAACACAGTCTTCTACCAGTCAGTATGCCCACAGGAGGAAGCCTGCTCCTCCATGACCATCGTTTCATATTGTACAAGTTCATTTATCAGAGTGCTTGCGGTCATACAGTATTACTGCTCTGTTCTGTAGTTGCAGCAACTTAGCAAGAAAGTTATTTTAACCAGAGTGCCAATAAGTATGAATATCTCATGAACTAATCCGTACCCTAACTGAGCCCAAAAGACTTTCAACCCAAAAGGCAAAACAGGCTGTAGGAAAAATACTATGCATTCATAATGCAAGAAACTAGTAGCGTATGCATCCACTGCCATCTGGGGTGGTTGGAACGATGAATCTAATTTTGATGAGAAGATTATCATCTTGCACCTTAAAACTGTCACGCGGTGAGCCAATAATTCCTGATGAGGGTAACAACTGGGCTCTTTCCAAGTTCTTGTTTGGACGAAAATCCAAAAAATATGGCTGGCCTGGCTGAATAGGATTTAATGTTGCTTCCAGGGAAATGAAGAGACTTGTGCAGAAATCTCTCAAGCATACACACCACTCTGCAAATCACAGACTTCATTCTTTGATCTCCTTGCCAATTTCCTAAGCTTTTGTTTTCAAAACAGACAATGGTGTATGAAATCTCACTCGAGCAGAAGATGGTAGTAAACTCTAAAGGAAGCGCCGATAAACAAGAAGGTTAACTGCATCCGAGTCGTGTTGATTTTTAAGTGAGCGGACCTTCAGAGACATGATGCTCGTAGTGAAGCCAAAGGGAACACACAGGGATCATTGTGGGATTTTACCACTTTCGGTGTTATGTATCGGTTCTCTAGGAAAACTGTAGGTCACACCTTTGGTCGGAATGTTTGGAACTATACGCAAACTCATCCCTGAAATCAGATTCTCTGCGGCACGGTTCCCATTCGACCTTCAGTCTCTTTTCATCAGCGTCTCTACAGTTGCCTAAGCCTGCCATGTAAATTCTTATGGATTCAAGCTCTGGGGCGTCTCTCTGTGTCGGCTGGTGTTAAAGCCTTTTCAAAAACTCAAGGACAAAGACAGGTAGAGGAACCCGAAGACCTCTCGCACATTTTAATAATCGTCTCCCAAGTGCAGCGACTGTGGCTGGAGAATTTGTGTGGTGTGAAGATCAGGCTGAAGACAAACAGAGGGTAGCATGCTAAACTCTCCTCTGATTAAACCATCATCTCTGATTTGAGATGGCCCCGAGCAATTTGTATGGTTACTGTATACTGTGAGAGTAGAACGCTGTGTGGTTATTGGCACTTAATGCAGCTGTAAAACGATCACACTGGGGCTGTCACGGTGCTGAGACTCTTTTTAAAGCCAGGGAACAGACCGATAATCTATCCAACTTGGTGTTTTTTGTTTGTCTCAGTTGCTCGTCTCAAGTATCAAGTCATGTAACTGAATCTTCTGGGATTAAATAGTGTTCTGATATTTGAATTTTGTGTTTTTAAAAAAAAAAAAAAAGTCCTCTTACCTAAATTCTAAAGTAGACTGATTGTCAGCACCGTCCAAACATGGCCGAGACTGCATGACCACTCCAAGAATGGCTCACTGAAAAGAGTGGTTTCTGATTTGTTAACTCCACGGTTATGTTTTGACAATGTTTAGACAAATCGTTTTGTGATTCATAAAGCCTTGCGGTGAAGTTAGGGAAACATCCACATAGTTACAAATGCCAATTGTTGACTGTTGGTAGGAAATGGGATGGAAAGCACAGACTAATCAGATTCGCATGCTTTGCTGACCAAACCATCAACCCTGACCTCGTTTCCGTGTGTTTTGTGGTGTTAGACCAACGTCATGTCACTTCCCCGCTTGTTATTATTAAAAGCCAACAAACATCAATGATCCACGGTTGCAGGTTTCCTGAAGGGGACGGCCATTATACACAAAAAGGCCACTTTTCAGGAAAACGCTGACGTGTGCGGTTCGAAGCCGACATTCTACGATATGGAGTTTCAAGGCCAATAACAAAACCAATAATTATTGTTTAGATGTGGCTGATACCGATACAATAACTGTGAAGAGGAAAAAGTGTATTTATAGATAGACAAGTTGGGTTTTCTCACACAACACCGAGATTAAAAGGGCCGCCACCATCCCAGGAATAAAGTTACAAGAAGTTACTGGGAACTTTAATTAACCTTTAGAAAAAAAATACCCTTAGTGTATTTCATTTACCTTTTTTGATATGCAGACTAATTAACAGCAGACTTTACCTCCTTTTTGACCAGCATTTAAAGACTACAAACACATTTTAATATATTAGAATAACTTTCCATACTAATTCATGATTGCTTAAAGCTAGTTTAACTGCACTGCGTTGAAAAAAATCCAAGTTTTTTTTTAACTGTAAACTGGCTTTCACCCCCGTGGCATCATTCCGTCTCTTCTATGTCCTCTTCTTGTCTGCTGCTGATGTGAAAAGACACTTTGCAGGACTGACAGAGGAGAGTCTGCTCAGTGTTAGCCTCAAAGTCTTAGAGAGGTTCATTCTTAAGGTAAGTGTCTAATTCAGTATAACTGTTTCCTGCATTTTTTTTCTCCTATTCATTTGCTATTATCATACCTGACAAACATACTTATACTAGGGGTAAAGATATGCCAGTTCCACCAGGTGATTACTGCCGTCCTTACTAAGCAGTACGGCTGGCATGGTTAAAAAGCGTCGATGTTGCAGACTCGAGTAAAATGCAATCTCAGGTCTGTTTTACTCCTTCCTCTGTGTCCTCTTTGTTATGCCATGTGTAAGCAGCTTGTGCAAACACTAACTGAAGGCAGAAAAGCAAAAATTAACACCGAGCACCAGGTTTTAAATGGCATCCGTAGTCCACAGCCAAGCTTAGTGTTACAAACTGTAATTATGGGCTAAAATGATATTACTGCAGCAATAATAATAGCTTCATTTTCTTACTTTTCAGCGACTAGTGTATTTGCCACCAATATGATGTGGATCAATAATGAAAAAACCAATTGACCTGAGGGCAGCCTCCTAAAAAATTCTGTAAACAACCCTAAAAAACTTAGTTTTTTTTCTGCCTTCGTTGGTTTAGCTTCTCACCTTTCTCCAGTGATGTGAAGCCACTACTTGTTAGCATGTTATGAAGTAGGCCTGCAACTATTTTGACGGTTTAAAAAAGAAAATCGATTATTGAAATGCATAATTGAATATTATGAATCACTCAGTTACACACTTGCTTTTATTGCTATGTTGAAAATATGTTAAACCCGTCTTTTGCACACCCTGAGTGATGGGTGCACAAAGGGGGCCAGTGAAGAGATAGACAGGGTTGGTAAAAACTTTATGGATTTTTTGACAGTTCAGCAGCCAATCGATGTGTCTTTTTTGGCAGGCGTCCGGCACCGGCCAGCGACAGACTGATGG
Source organism: Stegastes partitus (assembly GCF_000690725.1). Lineage (NCBI taxonomy): Eukaryota > Metazoa > Chordata > Actinopteri > Pomacentridae > Stegastes > Stegastes partitus. The sequence continues at coordinate 31,865 of NW_007577973.1, forward strand.
CAGCATTAAAGTCCAGTCCAATAGTTTCTGTGATAACTTACCACAGGGTGCCCACCAGAAAGTGGAGCCATGAATGCTGAATGTTTCTAGTGAGCTTTCCAATCATTACCTTGGTTTCCCAGTGTAATGCCCCACCGTAGTATAAAAAAAAAAACCCGATGCTTGGGCTCAGTGAGGATTAACTTAGGCCTGGTGGGCCGCTGCAAAACACTGGCAGAAACCCTAATTATCATTCTGGGTTCATCCAATGTTCCTCCTGTGCTAAGATCAGCAGTGAACTTGGTCCACTGGCAGCATAAGCCTGTGAGAAAGTGGTCGATGCTTATAAGATCACATCAGGCAGCAGACGCACATCGAGAAGTGACACACTTGTCCGAGTCAGCAAGAAACAACCGCACAATGACCTCACTGACTGATCGACATTAAACTCGTCAGCGACTAATTTGCTCATTGATTTTTATCAAGAATGTTGATTATTCATTGTACCCCAAATGTACACTTGAAATGTGAAACTGCAGCCTGGTTCCAGACCTCTGAATTGACACATTCATATACTTCTGGTTTTGGTGTTGTGCCCAATGGCAGCTCTTTCTGGCAGTTGGAGAAACAGTCGTATTGTGGATAGAGTTAAAGATATCAGAGTAATTGTTCTGCATAGCTTGCTTGTTTCATGACTACATCCACAAAAAAACAAAAAAAAACCCAGCAAAAATGTCAAGACGAGTGAAGCCAGCGGTACCAGTGTTTGTAAGTCGACTCTTTCTGCAAATGTGCAGCGTTTAAGCGTTATTGGGCTGTTCTGAACATTCAGTCCCCGCAGACTCAGTCCAGCTGTCTGTCAGCAGCAGTTCCTAAGGAGCTGAGAGGACAGTGAAAAGCCAGATTGTCTTCTCCAGGCTGACTGAAATGAACAAAAGGAGTTGTAATGAAAGCCTCCTAGCAAGATATCAGCATAATTTATATTTATCACGTAGGTTATTAGATTTTATTTCTGCCTCCAGTGAAACTTGCAAGTTTATAGCTTCAGTGGTATATTTTTATTTTTGCTGCAGTTCTGTTAAACTGTTTCAAGTATTTAAATAGCAGCACTGTTCCTCTACAAGTTGTGATTTCGGAATCGACTAACAGACAGTTTGCAGAAGCATCGGGGGACTTTGGAAGGGCGGCTGATTTTAGAAAAGAAATAAATAAATCACAAAACATTTGCAAATATATTTGGATTGTGGCTTTTTTACTTTTTGATACTGCTCTCTGTATATTTTGCATTCGTAGAAAAAGCTGCTTGATAGCGTGCATTCTATATATTGTACAGGCAGAGATACATTCATAATGCGATAACACTAAATTGTCCAGACAGGCTCTCCGAAACAGACTTGAGTGCTCTTTGTCAGATAAAGACTTGTACATACTATCTCTGTACTGTGAAAATAAGAAAATAAGTGCAAGTGCTGTCAAACGATTTGATCCAAAATCTTTCATAAGTGTTCTGCTCAGTAAAGATCTGGCGACTATGGAGCCATGGCAAACAATATTTATATTTTTTATACGAAACAAACTATTCAGTAAGCTCCTGTTCTCTACAGTTATGTATGTTTTTTTTCACATGAGCGTAGAACTTTGCATTCAAGTTCTTCCTGTAATTTGTCACCAGCCTCTATGTGAATACAGAACAAACTAAACTGATATCTGACCGTACAAGGGCACAGGTGCAATGCAGCGGTCTCTAAAAACTTCTGATCCTTAAATTTTAGATCATAATCCGCCAACACAAACGAGCACTGACCTGTGACGCTTCAGTTTGTGCAGCACAGACATAGGATTTTTGCCGTAATTTCATTCAGCGGTAATAATTGACATATTGAATCTATCTTGACTACCATCTGACAGATTTGTTTTTCAGTAAATACAACATGTCAATGATAAATTGTAACTATAACAAAGCAATTTTTCAAGTGGATCCAGCAGCCGTGATTTGTGTCTCATGTAAACAGCTTTGATAAATGCACTCCGCCGTGTTTGTCATCCTTTTGCTCAATCATTTTCATGCTTAAATGAAGCAATTTGTTTCTCAGAGCGCAATCTGTTGGAGTTGATTATCCAAGCTGCTGATGTCCACCTCGATAAAAATAGAAAAACCAGTCTAGCCACCCACCCAGCCCCTAATGCCGACACAACTCCAGCAGGCTCTGTTTCTGCTCAGAGTCGGGGATGATTGCGAGGAGTGACTCCTGTGGAAGAATGTGAGAAAACAGAACTTTAATTACTGTAATGAATCTTTCTGGAGAGGTATTGAGAGTGTGGCGTTTGTGTGGTCTCGGTGAGAGCTCATTTTGGCTTCCAGCAACATGGTCATTCATCACTGGCTGAACAATACAGTGCGTGGTAGAGAGTATGATAAGAAACATGGAACCAGAGAGAGAGATGGAGTCAGAGAAGAATGAGAGATGCTGCGGTTTTTTGTCGAAAGAAAGAAATCGACGAATTTTGAACTCCTTCTGGAATAAAAAAAAAAAGTACAAATTACTATAAACTTCTACAACAAGAATGATAATATTTCTGAAAGCTGTCAAGACAGTTGAAGCAGCGCCACAAAGAAGTTCTAAATCTGGTTATGTGATAAACTTCTGGCCACTCAGAAACACAACTCAATCTTTCATATATTCCAAAATAAGTGATGGATTCAATTAGCACGTAATTCAATATCGCAGCTAAACTGGTTTGAATTCTGCCCGTGCTACTTATATCTTGCAGCCTTTGTAATATATATGCAAATTTATTGTCAGACACATTTCTACAAGCAAATTAAGAGAGCTAGTTTCTCATAATGGCCAATCAATTCCTCATTTTGGATATTCATTTCGGCAACAAGCGAAAGCCTCACCCCTGCTCATAGCGGAACCTCATCCGCTGAGTGGTGATTTTGCACCTTTAATTCCTCACCGCGAGATCAACCGTGCACCTGTTTTACTTTCTAATTCGCTGCTTCCGTTTATTAAGGTTTCGCTGACAAATATTTTTTATGCTACTGAGCTGTTGCACTTTACTGAACATTGTTCAATAGTTGGAAATGTAATTGTCAAACACATTTGCACTCCGAGACAATTTGTAGTCGAGAACTAAAGCATTTTTGTTATCATCCACTGAAGCAACTCATTGCTACTGTACCTTGTGAAGTGCCAACAAAGTATTTAAAATATCAAAGGAAATAACCTGTCATGTATAATTTATGAGGCCTCTCTTTGCAAAACTCTATTGCTTCTCGATTTCTTTGAGTGTCTGCCTCAGAGGCTGAAAAGAATTTCTGTGTTGTTGCACACATTGCCATGCCGGTGTGTATTAGTTGTCTTTAGATGCTTTCATATTATATAGAAATATTCATCGCAGTGCATTCCTAAAAACTCCTGACTTCTCATTTTACCTTTGACTTTATTTCAACACTTTTGTTTCTTTAGTCTAAACTGAAACGCAGGAGGATCAAACTGTTTTACATTTCCCATAAATTCTTTCACACTTCTAAACCCTGCATCTCTATGAGCACTTTCAGTCTGCTAATGGTTTTTACGCCGTGTTTGACCTACTATCATTCGAATGGAGGGCAGATGCCTACATGCCTGTTTTGCGTGTGCCTGATTTTTTTTTTTTTTGCTACAACACATGCAGCTGTTCTTTTGTGAGTCACTTCTGTGGGCACAACAAAACATAATTACTCTGATGAACACTGAATGGCTGAGTGGTTTCCTGACTGAGATTACAAATCTGGAGAATTGTGAACCCACACCAGGCCGTTTATTTCACATCTACGCAGAGATAAATTAAAAAGGGTTGAGGGACCTGAAGCGCTAACCCCGCGCATTATTGCTGACGTGGCACTGAAACCTATTATAAAATCCATCCTGTCTTGTATTGTAAAGTAGTCACGCAGTAAAACAGCAGCACCGAGGCTGTGTAGGCCGCTACTATTGCTTTACAAATCTTTGAAGCATAGATCACCACCTGGCTCTACTGCACTTTACTGTAGGTGTAAAATACTGTAACCAACCTAGTTTTTAATGTACTGCTTTAATAATATGATAATGATGCATCAACTGAGCTTTAATCAGCTGGAGCACTCATGCTGACAAACTTTGATTTTTAATTTATTTTTTTTTGGGTCTTCATGAAACCACTAGGTGGCACTGGTCTTCCAACCTGGAATGTGTACAGCTGGAGAGGCAGAAAAGCATAACCACCTACCTGCAATTTACATTTACATGTCTAATAGCACAGGGGTGCCTTTTCTCGGAGTGAAACTGCTTGAAAGCAGAGTAGAGCATTTCCCACCCACAGAGCTGGAACACCAGAGCATCCAACATATATTTTACATCAAAACGGCCTCTCTTCAGCAAAAAAATGATGAAATAAAGATTTAGCATTAGCAAATGTGCATCTATCCAAATGTAGAATACAGTATTTTCCCCGCACACGATTAAATAACTTCAGTGTTCTCCAGTAAGCTCGTGCCATATGGCAAAAAATTTCCATTTTCAGTGCTGATGCCACAGAATGGGAAGTAAAACCTCATGGGCGCACTTTTGGAAAAAAAAAAAGACAAAGGTTGCATGGCTGCAGTGAAAGATATTTGTGTTTCATTGATGTAAGCTGGCAATTCATTCTCATGATAATGCCCATGTCCTTGATTCAGACAGCAGCTATACTTGAATGATAATGCGCTGATGGATTCGAGCTTCTGTCTACCATGAAACAAGCATGACAGAGTGATGGGAATGGAAACATGCATGAAGCTGCCCTGTGCCTTTCCCATTCCACACCGACCAATCTGTCCTCTTTAGGCATTAATGAAAATAACAGGGCCCATTCTGAAATGGATGCCCCCTTTGTCAACCCCGTTATTCGTCAGGCCCTTTCCACAATTTCACCATTTTTGACTCGTATTCGCCTTTCATTTTCTCCTTGATAGAGCGCTTCCCTCTCATTGGATTACAAAGAGAAGTCATTGAGATTGTCACAGCTCTGCAATCTGGTATTGTGCTCGTCGGCTGTACTGTATCTTTATTGTAGGTCACAAACACGCACACACACACACACACACACACACACACACACACACACACTGAGCTGGAGAATAGCGATAATAGAAGACATGATTTTCTTCCTTATGGTCAAGAACAAAGCTGTGCCCTTTTACTGAAGCTGCCTACGACTAGTATTACCCACTATAGGGTGCGTATTCTGTTAAAATATGTGTTTAAAAGGGACTCGCAACCAATTTTGCACGGAAATATGTCATAATTATGACAGAAACCTGAGAAAATAGCTGCATAATGTCATCCGTGGCACTGGTGGAGCTGTGTGAAGTCTGAGGATATGACTGATAATGTCAACAGCTCGGAGGCTACAAATTATGACAGATATTTTGTGTTACAATTTTGGAGTGTGCAGTCTCAAAAAAACATTCCAGCATTCATCAGACAGGGAATGAGAAGATGCTATCAAGCTGCATCATGGGCATTTGTGCTTTGTGCAGCTTCTGCTGATCCTTTTTTTTCTTCAATTTTTGACCTTTTTTTCACTTTTTAATCTGTCAGCTTTAAAGTTTATGACTAAATTGTGCTGGTTTAACTCTGCTCCACATGATACAGTATTGTGCAGTGGTGTAGTGGAGGCTTTTTTTTCTTTCTGGAGGCGTCTTTTTTTTTTCTATTTCTAAATGAATAGGAAAGGAAAGAGAGAGAAAGTGGGTGATATGCAGCAAAAGGGCTCGGGTTGAAATCACACCCAGGGCACTGCAGGTGAAGACTCAGCCTCGGCGTACAGTACGTGACCCCTGTCAGGTGAACTAATGCGCTGCTAGTAAAAAAGATCGTATCATTGCATAGGAGAACCACAGGGGAGCATCCTTTATATCTTCCCTTCTGAACCCTGACTTTCAGTGCTAGTCCTGTCGTCTGCAGAGGTTTTCAGTTGACTGCGGTTGTGCGGTGTGTTGGACAGGAGTAAAAAAGACCTGCTTATTGTAGACAAGACCAAAAGAGATGGAGGACCAGTACCAACAAACACCACTTCTCAGGGGGCAGAAACAACAAAAAGTGCTCGAGGAAGGTCAGGACAAACAGGCGTTTCCCAGTGGATGAGTGTAAAAAGATCCCTGCTTACTTTTTAATTCAAGTTTGAAATTTATGACAGCAGCAGAGGGTTGTATGGGAGGAGACAGACAGCCGAGAGAATGATGCAGCAAGGTAAGACAATGACAGAGAAATATATTCATGTCAGGAGTTGGACACCTGCACCGAATCGACTCCACCCTGACCAAGGAAAAGTAGCGTTTCATTCTTCAGAGACATGCTAAAACTCTCTGGTCTGCATCTTTGTGGAAAAAGGATTTATACTGCAATAGGATTATAAGCCCAAACACACTTTGAACTTTATAAGAACCACTCGCAGACCAAAGAAAACCTCGGACTGTCACGAACACAGTCACCTGACCTCAACTCTGCTGAACATTATGGGAACAACTGAAGACCGACAGACAAACATTGCTAACATCACAAGAAGCTCTTTGGAACATTATCAATTCATGTCGGGATAACATATTTTTCACAAACCGGTCTATGCAACTCCTTGCTGTCATTAAAGCAAAATGGCTCAGTAACTCAATAAGACAAACTATTCATCATACATATTTAATGCACAGTTACCTCAGTTTATTATCTGTGGACAATCCTGCACTTTACTGTACATGTTCCTCTAGAATATCCATCTAACTTAACTAATGTACAATTTATTCCAGTTTCCTACTATCACTGTGCAGCATATATTCAGTCCAGTATGGCTCTTACTTGTTAGGTCTCCATTCTACATTTATGCCATTCTGTTTATTTTATACTTTATTTAACCTCGATTTGTTTTGTTTTTAATATTTACGTGAATTATCTGCTGTGACACTGCAATTTCTCAAGACGTGTGATTGATTTATAATTGCAGGGACGCAGACTGATGGGCAAACAGCAAACACTTTTCCATAAGGAGGACTACGCACAAAGATTATGGCCTATTATGTCATTACGTTGCCATGGAAATTAACAGTATAATTTCAGGAAAGAAGTCAAGCCCTGCAAAAACAATAAAGAAAACAACAGAGCGCAGTGGACAAGGTTGAGGAGTGTCCCACCGACTTGATGTATTACATGTGATAGAATTTGGAAATGACTTGACCTGAGCTGCTGCTGCACATAAATACCGACACCGAAGCAAAGTCTGCGACGCATAAAAAATGATTCAGAAATTCTATTTTGTAATGAAAGTCAATTGTAATGCAATACAGTGCCATTGTAATTACAATGTCCTTTACCCGCCAAGCGGAGTATGAAAAATGGAAGCAGAGAGAGCAGAGACTGATTTACATGCAGTAACAATATGAGCAATCACACAGACTTAATTGAACTTCAAGAAGAGCACATCAAGGTTAGAATTGTCATTACTGACAGATTCCTGCTGACAAATTAGGCTAACCTTAGCCTATGCGACGATCAACTGATGGTTACATTCCAATAGACTGGTTTAATTATATTTCTAGATTTATTGTGTTAATGATATACTTAATTATTGACTCACAGGTTTTCATCATGTGGACTGACCTTGCCAAGGAGACATTTTCAATTTTGCTCCCTGGGCTTAACATAATGTATTATTAGTATTCAGATAATATCCACTGATGTAAATTGTTCATGGAAATACATGTTAATATTACTTCATATGCTCCTCCAGTTTGGTTTAAGTCAGCTCCACCGAGCAACCATTTCTATTGCACATGTGCACTGGTAATTTAGCAGGTTGGTCTCCGTATGTCTACCTGACCCACCCACGTAGATAAAACGACTGAATTTCAACTTGGGTAAATTGGAATTTCTTATTTTATTCTTTTAAATATAACACGTTTGGCCACACACCTGTCTGAGCTGCAACAACTGGGTGGAGACCAGAAGCTTCTCCTACACCTGTGAGGTGTTTGGGGAACATCAGTGGATTGTAGTGGTCTATGAACTGCCTGCATTGGACAGTAGACATCTGTAAATCGTAGATTCAGAAAACAACACGTCTGTGTATTTACATTCATCCAGCTCATGGTAATCCTAGAAGCTTCAGTAAAAAGCAGCTGGACTCAATCAAGATGCTTCTTCAGTTCTAACTGACTGACAGAATAGACGTCCGCTGCCTGATGCATAGTCTTCCTCCTCGGTCCAACTGAGTATTTGGATATTCACCATTACATGGGTCCGAATATCCGAATATCATCCATCCAGTATCTCTACACCGCTTAATCCTAGTGGGGGGCTGGAGTCTATCTCAGCTGACTTAGGGTGAAGGCAGGGGACACCCTGGACAGGTCACCAGTCTATCACAGGGCTACACTTAGAGACAGACAACCAAGCACACTCACATTCACACCTATGGACAATTTAGAATCACCAATTAACCTCAACATGTTTTTGGACTGTGTGGGAGGAAGCCGGAGAACCCGGAGAGAACCCACGCTGCACAGAGAGAACATGGAGACTCCACGCAGAAAGATCCCGGGTGTCCTCACCGAGGCAACGATGCTAACCACCGCGCCACCTTGCAGCCCCTATCCGAATATCAGAAATTACTATTTGGACCAGCCCTCGAAGTTTCCAATGTACAGAGTGATCCCCAATTTGTTAACTGGCAAATTAGCTGTGAGTTGGGTGTGACTTTATACGTTTGATACTCCCCACCAGTCAGCCAGAACTGAAGAATAATTTAGGTGATATTTTAAATATTCAGTTTCGAGAATCTAAAAGAGCAGTCCGGTTGCTTCATAGCCGAAGCTCCTTGGAGAACCGGGGCTACAGTCTCCCTCTCCAAACTATACGAGTCTCTGCATGCACATCGGTCACGCCACACCACCCACCACCACCAGTAAATTCTCAATCTGTGGGGAACATTGAGATATAATAAAAAAAACCAAACAAACAAAAACAACAACGACCAACTGAAATATAAAAGAAAGGCACCGTGTCTGCCATGCTGTGACAAGTCAGAGCAGCCTCGCTCCCTCGCAGCACTTCAGCATCAGGTAGCAACAAACCAAAGAGGTGAGGAGTCGAGAATTACAATAAAATTTAACACTGCTTAAAGAAGAACTCCCTTTTACTAACTTTAAGTCTTAGATTATTTATATAAGATATCTGTTAAATGAACAAAACATTTATTGGCACATTTACTCCCTGTTTACAATCATAGTGTGTTTAAAAAAAAAAAAAAAAAAAAAGTCTAATGTGTATGGAAACTGACCAAAACAGTAAAACTTAACGTTTATACTTCGGCGCCAAAAGGCAGAAAATGTTTCGGTGCGCCTTAAGGAAAAAGTTAGACACACTCGTGCAAGACCATTGTAATAGGTCAGCCTGGAGCTCTGCAAGTCATTTTATGATTTCTGCATAAAGAAAATGTTTGCCTTTGAAAGGAGGCGTTAACTGTTTTTGGCACCGACATAAACAATAGCGTGTACCGTGTGAGGCTGCACAAATTCACGTGAAAGGGGGCCAGAATTTGCTCAATTAAATTTGGATCTGGGCGAAGGCAGTTCAAGGACTGAAGTTGGCACAGATTTGCCGGGGCCTGCAGGCAAGACTAAAATCACAGTAACCCAACATATGTTCATGCACTTCAAGTAATATACAGCACTTCTGTAAAAAAGTGAGTGATGACTAAACCCTTCAGCTCCTACAGTCCCTCTTCATCTGCGGTTTAATGGACCACCTGACAATTCCAACCTACTGTACTTTGGAGTACACTGCCTATGGCTGCTGGAAAAGTGATTTATTGTTTACTTTCATGTCAGATTTGATACACACAAGTTAACACGAAAAGGCAAAGCAAGTGTATGAAAATGCAAAAAAAAAGATTCAATCGAAAGAGAGCTGCATCACTTTCTGAGGAATCAGACGTATTGTTGAGCCAGCTAGAGAAGAGTCAGTTTTATAGATGATCAGACTGATGTCAACTGAGGCCGAGTGGTAAAAGAAGCAACATCCAATCAACTCCGGTTTAACGAAAGACTTTTTCTTACAAAACCCAAATGTTGCTTTCAATGAAATCACTTTGTAAGAAGATGCCACTGGGTGACATTTGTTGTGTTACCGAAGAAGCATCCACCTCAGACGGTCATGATGGAGCGGCTAATGATACTTAGCAGCACTTAATATAGTTTCTGCTGAAGGTCACTTTTTTGCTTTACTTAGATATAAGCGAGACGTGGAAGAGACGCTAAAAGCCTTTACATAGACTGACCTTGATGTGCTTAAGGCTGGAGTTAGCGATGTTGCGTGGGTTTTCGTAGGTGAAATGCAAACAGAGTGCTCTTGGCTGGAGTCCAGGAGGACGCAGGCGGGAGAGTAAACTGCGCGGTTTGGAGAAAAGGCTGCAGGGCAACAGTGATTAATCCCTGCTCCTCGCTTACTTTCCGTCTTTGTCCCTCTTTCCCCTTCGCCGATTCATTCTTTCTCATGTTTTTTGATGGAGTCATTTTGACAATGTTTTAAAAAATGTATCACGCTTCAAAAATTTCTGACTACAAGAAGAATTCGTTTGTATAAAAGAGATTTCTAAAAAAAAAAAAAAACAACTTTCATCAGCGTCAGACATCAAGTTTGGCATCTTCGTCGTCTTATTTGCTGTTTTCGTCTTTACGTTGAAAATTAAAGATGCATATCGACATACCCTGCTCAGTCAAGCAGCTGTTGCGGGTAAATAGGAAGAATGGAAATAACTTACTCACTTAATAACATGGTTCTATCAGTAGACTTTGGAAGAATTTATGACCCACATGTGGAGCTTCGCCTTTGGCTACTTGTGGCGTAAGAAGAAGAAGAAAAAAAAAAAAACCTAACAGATGTTAAACATACAGACGCTGTATTCGTAATACATAACAGACGTAAATCACACACGCATCACATATTTCCCTCCACACTGCATGAACGTGCAAAAATAAAAAGTTATAGTCGGCCTGACTGACGGCGTCTGATTCATTTACGTTCAACACATTTGTAAGAGTTATACCGGCAACTTACTTTTCAAAAAGAAATTCAGTAAATTACAACGAAATGGCTACAATTAAAGCGGGGATAATTCTTCTGTTACATTATAAAGCGCTGTGATATCTCCCTGGTGAACAGCCTCTTGAAATTCTAAAGAGGAAATAAAAGCCCCATCGCCTGTAGGGAACAAGCATTGCGTCTCTCACCACGCTGGGCTTTTCTCATCTAAACACAGCATCATGGCTGACTGCCCATCGCCTTTTTCACCAGGCACGCCAACGGAGAGGTGCACCCATCTGTGGACGGTTGCGAAACGGGGGTGGGGGGGGGTGGATGTAGGTTGGTGGGAGCGTTGGAGGGGCTGGGGGGGGGATGGAAGATGTCCCTTGAACCTATTAATAGCTCTCTGACAAAGCACCTCAGGGAGATATCACACGCTCCGCTGACCTCCTGCACAGAGGATCCTCTGAGTGGCTCTTCAGAGATGGGCATTCCTTACAGACACACAGGAAACGCAACCCAGATGAGGGGCATCATATGGCGGTGGAGGGGAACGAGTTGAGTGTGCCTGAGTGCGGTTCATGAGACGTGTGAAGAGGCGACTAATAGGAACACCGTAAACACAAATCTACGGCGAGGCCTCGCAAACTTTCTCACGTATCATGAATATGCAAGAGTTGCAACAGCTTTTATATCAGACGCTTTGAGAGAACCGTCTAGAGCAGTGGTCCCCAACCCGTTTTGCATCACAGACCGGTTTTAATCAGGAACATTTTCTACGGACCGGTCATTGCACAAAAAATAATTGTTTCTACTATTAAAAAGTTTCATAAATTAATAAAATTACTTGTTAAATATGGGTTTCCGTCTCAGTACCGAGTCTCTTTCCAAAGAAGCTCTCCTAAGATGTTTGTTTTCTTATTTATTTCGGCAGCGGTTAGACTGACGGATTTGTTTAACGGCCGAGCATTAAAACTAATAAGAGTCAAGTGCGAGAAACAAGACGGACGCGACGGGAAGATGAGCTAGTCATTTTTCAAAATAAAACACCCTGCAGACTCCACTGGAAATAAAAATAAACCAATCAAATGTTTGGTTTTTTTTTTTCTTTCTGTGCGGCCCGGTACCAAATGACCCACGGCCCGGTACCGGTCCACGGCCCGGTGGTTGGGGACCGCTGGTCTAGAGCTGAACGCTAGCATCAGTAGATGACTTGTTTCACATTACGTTTAGCAGGCGATATGTTTAGTAGTTAAAAAGCAACAACAAATAACTGAAATTTTGACCTTATTACAAGCAAGAGCAAAGGGAATATCTGGAACAAATTCCATCGTTGTAAATCCAGTGGTTGTTAATACACTCTGATCCATAAATCTCCTGCTTGTGCTTGAGGAAACCTCAGAGGAACCATGAACGTCTACATAAGAAATTCTGTTGATTTATGTAGTACATATCAATATGTTCCACCGATTACATTAAAGTTTTGACTCCATTGGTGGTGCAAGAGGTGGCCGAGAAATGTGCAGTAATAGGAAACCACCCAAGAGTTGGTAAGCAACGCTGTCAACCTCATAACGCACTGAGGAAGAAGTAATGGGATCACCAAATGTGTTTTCGTTGCATATCTGTATGAAACTGAATGCCAGTCCTTATGATAGTTTTTAATATGTTTTGGTTTCCACTAAAGGGATGAACCCAATGTGACTGACAGTGCCATATAAGGCCTGTAGCGTGGCAAAAATAAAGTATTCTATCCTCAGATACAATCCAGTCTGAACTCACATACTGCACAAAGCCCTTTTTTCCCTCCATGTGTTGCATAAAATTAAACAAAGCAATGCAGTTTTGTGGATAAAACATTCAAGATTTCAGCTTTGATGGCTGAGCTACACAGCAGAAAATGAGCAGGAAAACTGGTGCAAATGTAGCAGAAGAAGTGAAAGAAAAACAAGTGAAAAATGGAGCAGTGAAATTGCTTTCCAAAGACAGCCGCATTGGACTGACAACTGGGCTGTCAGGCTGCTCTTAAATGATCTTAGGACAGATAACCTAACTGGATGTGAGTGAGTCAAGGACACCTTCATTAGCATTCGGCTCCCCCTTCATCAATGTAGGACGTGTTGATGAGTTTGACCCGGGGCTGGTAGATGCCAATGATTTCCTTCATTTCTCAGGGAAAGCAGCCTCAAGTCTCTGGAGTCGGGAGAGAGAGTTGCTGTATAGTTCCTCCATTATTAATACATCTAAGAGGAAAATTCTGTTTTCAGGCTTGTATAGTGAGGTGAAGTTTGCCAAATTATGCTCACTTGAAATTCAATGAATAACTTATGGCTCCATCAATATCATGATGACTGCGGAGCACCTTCCACTTTTTTGCAAAAAAAAATAAAAAATAAAGTAAATAAAACATATGAACCGTTAACTAGGTTAAAAATGTTGAGACTGTGACATGTGAAGAGATATTTCTTCTATGGGACATCGCATGGACTGAGATGTGTGGTGTTGTTGTGGAGAGAGGAAGGAAGTAAATTTGAAAGAAGATTCAGCCTCTAACTGCTTTTTAATGACCTGACTTGAACTCTGTCATGACCTCCACATAATGCGATCATAACTTTGACTGGACGACCATCTTCACCTGTTATGGCCTATTAAAGAACAGTGAGAATAGCTCGACCGGATACCAGCTGACTATATTTATGTTATTGTCCATAAAAATGTATCTGATAACACGCTGCTGCGCTAAAGCCTGTAGCAACGGGCTAACGGGCTGATCAATAAAAAGAAAATCTGTAATTTTTACAACACTATTAATATAGGTGTGTATAATGTTAATGATGTTAAGGTCATAACATCCAATTTTGTTCAAGTGTTTGGGACTGATTGGACATTAATTGATGCAATGCGGACAGCTTCTAATAAATCATCCATTTTATTATCATTGTATAGTAGCTCTTGTAGTGGCCTTGTAAACTCTAAGCCCAGATTCTGGGCCCTGACCATCTGGCCTGTGTGTCTTGCCTGTCAGCTCAGCAGAAACCTGGGGATAACTAGGAGCAATCAGAGGGCACAGAGCCACGGACTGCCACTGCGGCTTACACCATGCGTGCGACTTTTAGCTAGACAGGTGTACGCGCTAGCAGGCAGCAGCTGGTGATCATGGAAATTGTTCGCCGTGATGGTGGAGCTATGCTAATTGCCCATATTTTTCCTCTTCTCGCGGTGCCATCACCAGTCATGATCGGTTACGGTGCGTGACGCCTGTAGCTTTCGAGCCATCAGCAACGTTTTGTGCGAACACAGATGCAGACGAATAAAGAGAAGCATAACAGAACATGTCAATGACGAAGTGATGAATTCGGATTTCATAGTGGAGCAATTATGAAGTTGAGATTGCTTGAAAAACAGCGTAGCATGACTGCAGCTCTGCAATCAGCCTGATTGGGCCTCACAGTTACTTAGCGGAGGCTAGTGTTTTCTTTTGCATTAACTAAGGATCCGCGCTTTGCTTTTTTCTTACAATATTCTGATGACAAACACTGATGGTTGCTGTCTGCAGTCACTTCTTTTAAAAACCCGGGTTTAGCAAGAAAACACTCAACAGTGGATCTACAGTATGTCCTGAGTAGAAGGCTGGCTGCACTGAAAGAAAAAAAAACATTAATAATTTTCAAGCTGAGAATTTATTGATTTAATTTCACCCCATTGTATTGTTTTTGGTTTTTTTTTACTTTTAATAAAATCAACAACACACTCGAAGATTACAAACTAAATCACAGTGGGAGCATTTTGCAGTCAGCTAACAGACAGCTCTCTGCTTGCATGACCTCAAATTTGAACATGAATAATTCAAAACTGCTCAAGTAGAAGTACAGATGTTACATTTCAAAGAACCATCTCTGTCTGTTATAGAGGTCTTAAAAAAAAAAGTGTCACCAAAATTGATTCCTTGTTAGGGGGAACATGGTGCTGGTTGTTAAGTTCAGTAATGAAAAATGTTCTAATTTTGTCTGCCACCTGAAGCTGCCGAAACATCAGCTCCAGTGCATGTTGTGCTGTTGAGTATAAATACAATCTGTGCTCAATCAGTCAACTAAACCACCACCACCACCTCCACCACCCACCCGACAAGCCCCTGAACATCTCTGGGCCCGGAGCCAGAGCTCTCCAGACAAAACAGAGACAGAAAGCTCCAAATACTGCCACCCTGCATGGCAGCTGCCATACACTTGCCAAAATCCCAGTGCAAAAAAAAAAAAAAAAAAAATGTTTGGCAAGCTGTATATCAGAGCAGTTTCCAGCTCTTTCTAACCGAACCCAAGTCTAAAGGCAAACGGCACAGCAAATAAAACCTCAAGTATTCATTATCAGTAAAAACAAGCCTTAAAGGTCTATTGATGTTGACTTTCCTTTTTTAGCACAAAATCAAATACTTCTTTCTTGAAGTTAACAGTGGCGTTTGATACCACCGCGCTGCACGTGATGAATGGATGTATTTTTCTATTTGTGAAGTAATTTTCTCAGAACACTGGAAGCAAATGTTTAAATATGTTTAATGGTCCAAAAAGCCCCATGGTGTGTTTCTGTCTGTTTGGAACGCAGCAGTGTGTGTGTGTGTGTGTGTGTGTGTGTGTGTGTGTGTCGGCGAATGCTCGTCGGTTTACACTCTAACACGTCCCTGCCTCATCTATTCTTCAGCCCCTTAAAAACAAGCAAACACCAAACCCCATCCAGCCCCACAGAACACGTACGCATATTAACTTCATGGTTGGCTTCCAGCTCGATACCTGTCGGAGCTGGGCCGGCCTGACCTGGACGCTAAAAAAAATAATACGCTAATATTTTTAATCCTCGATGATGTGAGACATCGGCAACTCTAGCAAAAAAACAACATGTTAGTTCAACAAATATGGATTATTTCAGCCGCTCTATTAAGCACACCTGTAACAATACCGATACAAGATGATAATTCTGCTTCCTGTGTACCATGTAGGTGGGCATACCTGCACTGTCAGTCCAGATTTCATCCATATTGTTCACCCAAGCTTGGTACAATGTGCAGCACAAGTGTACAAGTGAAAAGACATTAACTATATTTATTTAATGAAAGCCCTAAACTATAATTTAAGAGGCAAACAAAGCAGAAATACCACACAAATAAAGGAAGTCAGTGTCTGAGACCCAGCTGGGAGGCTGCAGAGAGCAACATACATCTTCTGTATATAAGAGTGGAAAACTATTAAACTACTCATCGTATGTAATTAATTCTATAGTGATAGGCTAATTTCTCTAATCTGAATTTAGAGCTGATGCCAGCTGGTGCACATGAAACCATTTATTTTTAGACTTGGGAAACGCTACCATGTCTGTCCCTATTCCAATATCAATTTTTCACGCGCCCATCATAATGATAAAACTGCATATGCAACACTTTTGTTTTTTAATATTTACTGTTCCGAGCGACCCGATCGGAACAACTTTTTGTCTTTGAGATTTCAGTCGAGTTTCCGGGCAAGTTAAATTAAGTGCTACAGCCAAAATAAGTTGACTCAGAAGTGTTCTTTTTTTAAGAAGGGGAAGAACAGCTGGACAGTTTCCAGAATTTAAAAGAAAAACGTGATTTTGGGACACATGATTTTTATAGATATCTCCAATTAAAAGATTATTACGGAAAAGAAATCCAGGTTGATTCCTCTGGAGAAGTGAACGGTGTGATTCAAGAAATCAACATCAGAATAATTTCAGCAATATACCAAGGGCTAAACTTATAAGATAGACACTCAACCAATTATATCAAAGAGAACTGGAAGAAGAAGCTTAACGTGGAAACTGCAGAAGATGATTGGCTTAACATGTGTAAGATAAACCACACAACCACTAGCTGGTGGATCTGGAGGGAGTTCTCCTGGAAGAATCTGGTGCACTTCTTCATTACACCAAAGCTGAACAGCAGACAGTTAAACAGACAGCAGAAATGTTGGAGAGAATGTCGAGGATTTGTCGTAGATCATTCACATATCTTTTGGAAACATCAGAAAATAACTGTGTTTTGGGAAATGATTTCCCAAAAGCTCCAAGAATTGATGGGTTATGAGATTCCAATGTGCTGCAATGTTGTGTGCAATTTCACTGAAGAGAGTGTAATGGGATTACTCCATTAAAATACTACTAGTAGCATGTAAAAAAGCTATTACGAGGAACTGGGGGAAGGTAGAGCCACCCACAAAGGACCAGTGGCTCATGATTATTGAAGAAATCTACACAATGGAAAAACTAACCCACAAACTACGACTACAAGACGGACAAATGGACAGTAAATGGAATAAATAGACTGAATACAAGATTCAAAATGGCGGAAGGACTGCTTAGTGAATCTGAATGCAATGCAGATAACCAAGCAATGTTTATGTTTTTGTTCTCTTTATGTTTATAAAAAGCCAAACTGAAAAAAAAGTAGGAGAAAAAAAAAATGTCTGTTTTTGATTTTTCAGTGTAACTCAGGTTGAAATCACGAACAGTGCATGTATGATGTGAAGACAAAGAAACAACAGCGCACAATGTGCGGAACTAAGGTACCGGTTGAGTGATTGCAGGTTTCTGTTCTTGCCCTAGTTGTAGATATCTTTTATAATAGAGCTTATGCAGGGATGTCTTACTATCGTAGACCTATAAGTCTTTCCTACAGGCTGAACTATCATGGTAATAAAGCAATTAAAATGTAAAATAGTGGAATTTAATCATAGATGTGTGGGGCAATGTAGCCTGCAATGTCAGAAGTAATGTCTCTAGATTAAGCATGCGACAGCCCTCAGGTCACAAGTCAAAATCTGACTCACTTCACTTCTGCCTTCGTGCTTCTCTCTCTCTCTCTTTCTCCCTCTCTCTTTTCTTCTTTCAGTGATGTGTTGAAACACAGTGAATTGATGAAGATCTCCGAGCCCAGGGGCTTCAATTGTGCCCGTAGATTATTCTTCCTTACTTCTGGTCAATATGTAGTTAATCCAGCATGAAATTATATTTTGTTCGAGATGAAAAAAGAGAGCGCTTGTCATCATTTTTGAATGTTTGTGCCATCAAAATGTAAGGCTTTATAGATAAATACTTGCTCACAGCAGGGTTGGGTTTACTTTATTTCATAGCTGTCACAAGGCATTATGGACCCTTCCATCACCGAGGGGGGATGTGTAAAAGTTAATGGATCAACACCATCCAACATTTGGGGCACTAAACTCTCATCTATTTAATTGAATCTATAACTTTTCTCCATCCTATAGTATCTGTGTGATCATTACTGTTATAATAGTTGGTGTGAGGAGTATTAGTAGTAGTGTGATGTGTAGAGCAATAGTTATTGTTAAATTTATGACAAAAAAATCAAAATGGCATGTACATAACTTTTTATTCAAATGAGAAACTTTGATAAAAACTGACATAATTGATTAAATCTAATCAGTACATGCACAATAATGTGATACCCTATCAGCCGGTGCAGCCACGAGCAGATCTCATGCCTCACATCACACTGCTGGCGATTACACTGGCCATTATCCCTATTTTTTATTTTTTTTACCCCCAAGGTGGGGCAAAACGGGTATTATATCTTTCATTTTTATCAGTTCTATCATTTATGTACACACAGCTAGAATAACAGAGTAAAACAACGCAGCCGAGTGTGTCTTTCCCGCAACACTTTTTTAACCCAGGGTTTACAGTCGGCACCGGCCATCTGATAAGCCGCGACAACAAACAGCCGAGAGCCCCCCACATGTCATTTTTCTGCATTATCATTCTGTCCACCGCAGCAAACACACAAAACAAACCGTCCAGAGACAGGAGAGCAAGGGGGAGCCGCTGGGTGCTTATTGTAACCCCTTTGCCTTTTAATAACTAAAAACCAAATTCTGCACATCCATTCTCAAGTCTTCGAGCAATCTAGCAGGTGACACAGCACAATGGTCCCATGGCAAGTGATAAATGGCTGGACTCTGCTGAATCCCAGTGTTCCTGTCTCTCATCAGATGAAGCTCGCACACACACACACACACACACACACACATATACACCAGAAATGCTGTAGGTTTTCTGTATTTTTCTATTTTTTGGGGAGAGGGTGGAGGTTGAAATGGATGTTAATAAACACCTGAGCGCACTCACCAATCATGTTTAACACGTAGTGATTAGGCAAGCTTAGCTGGTTAAGCCTAATCCTCGGCGTTGTAATCCGGACTGTATTTCAACATATCAAACATTTAATTTCCAGCCTAGTGGAAGATGTTATGGTGCAGCAGCAGAATGTGCGCTGGAAATCATATTTAACAGGAGGATTTTACATTATCATCTGCTGATGTTGGCAGAATGAGCTCAGTCAGTGGCTCCTGTGTGCACTGTGTGTTTAGCCCTCTTTACAATGAACAGCGGCGAGGCTTGAGAAAGCAGAAATAAAATCTCGTGAATTTCTATGTAGCCGGAATTCGTTTAACTTTTTCAACGGCCCGTCTCCCATTATGACCACTGTTAAAACAAATGTAGTCACATCAATAAGTAATTACGCCGCTTCTTTGCCTATACCGAGGAGTCCCTATAGAACAATGAACAAGAAGAAACACTGCAGCAAATGGGGTTGAATCATATCTCTACAGTAAAACTGCAGAAAACACACTTTAAAATTACCATTATTTGCTGAAGCCATCCCCTGTCCCTTCATTCAAGCATAAGAAAGTCACATAAAAAGCTGGATTTACTCAGAAAAGGAAGATCAGGGATGTTCAGAAGACTCAACATTAAAATATCTAAAATCTCACATCACAACTATAGTTTCTGTACCTGCTCTAGCACTGATCAGACCAGTAATTACAGCAGCTCACTTCACCTATAGCTGGAGTTACACTCAGCCCACAGGACAGTGACTCACATTTCCAAACACAATGTCAGTCTCACCTCCAACCGCCAATAAAACGGCCGATCCTGCTGTTTTTAAACTTGCCATTCAGCAGTTCAGAAACTCCACTGTAGTGAACCAGCAATTATAGTTTAATACGTCAGCTGACCCTCCTGGCTTGAACTCAGAACTTCATAAACAGTATTTTACTGCCAATCACACATTAATGGAACAGATGGCTCGTTCCGAAAAAAATAGCCGTTCAGTAGTTCAAAAACAGAATTAACTGAGGCTGAGGGAGTATTTTGCATAAAGTGACCTGCTCAGCAGCATAGAAAGTCAATATGCAGAGAAAAAGTCAAAAAACTATTGCATCAGGAAGGGAGCACAACGTTTCAATAGACTGCCGCTTTGAGAAAAGCTGCTTTGGTATTATGACCATGCATTGACACAGTAGGTTGAGCTTCTACAAAGTACATCTGGGGTTTGGAGCGTGCTATTATTTGAAGAACAATAACAATGAATTTGAGCTTTTTCCAAATATCACATCTTTTTCTAACTACACATCCTTGTTTTCACTCCTTCCCACTTACACATTGTCCCTGCTTATCTTAGGAAGCTGTTTTGGCACATCTTACTGTTTTCTCCACTCTATTGGAATCACTGCCAATTTCATTTCGTGTGTGGATGTTTCTTTGTGTCTTTTTTGGTTTGCTTATGCTAAGACCACGGCCTCCATGACCTCGCAGCATATGCCCTTTAATATACCATGTCTTAGTGCCAATTGAGCTCGCTGAGCTCTGCTGCTACTTTTAGTATCCGTATGCAGTGCAGACAAGATGTTTTTCCTTTTTTTTTTTTCCCCCTTTAATAAAAGCAACGTGGTTGTCGCTTCAAGTTGAAACTCAAAGTCAGCCCGATAAATCAAATGACAGTGGCTTAGCTCTCATTAATCTGACTTGGAAATGCAAAGCAGATAAAATGTGCATGCCAACATACATGTCAGAAAATATTAACAATCTGTTTTGTCAAAGCAGATTAGTTCAACTCACGTCCCACACTATCAAGGGAGGCCATCTCTCATTGTCTTTGATTCTGCAATCTGAGCTTTGAAGATAGACATCAGTAATAGACTAACAGGCAAGAATTTAACACCATGTTCTTGAACTCTTATCAGGAAGAGGGTGTCATGGAAAATCTGAAACTCATTTCAATGAAATTACACACTTCAATATTACCTGTTAAGAAATTAAGTCATGCTAAGTGAGGATTGGTATTCCCACAGTGTATCCAACCTTGGTTTAAATTTATGCTGGATTTATAGGGATGAATATTAAGTACGAAATGACTGGTGTGTCCAGAGGGGTGCATAGACTAAGAGGAAGTGAGGCATCTGACTGACACACTTCAATAGATGTGAGATCAATGAAGTAAACTCTGAGGGAGTGTGACGCCCGGTATGGAAAAAAAAAAGGAATTAAAATATCATCTCTAGCACAAGCAAGACTGACAGCAGTATTCTGTGCGTCGTACAGATTACTGCTATTAGTTACTAATTTGTGTTGACGTAAAGGTTTGAGATGCTTTCAGGGCGACAGTAAAAGGGGGGTAAGTCAAAAGAATGGTATTTCGTTGCTTCATCTTGAAAGCAAAGGCGACAGAACTCCTGTTTACTCTGAGCTCCGAGGGGTATACGGCGAAGTTTGGCATAGCTAATCTTTCTTTGTGTTAGCTGGCTTTACAAAACCTAAAACCCCGAGCAGCGATAATGGGTATCATTGTTGCGGCTATTAACTTTCTTTGTTAAACACGGGTTTTGTTCACCGTGCTCCCTGTGCACTCACATGTAAGAGGGCATTTCACGCATCATTGACTCTTTTCCCACACAAGACGGACCGATCATTCATCAAGATGAACAGGTAGTTATGATGAGAAGCTGTGGAGAACATAAAAAAATAAAAAATACGGTAGAAAGCACAGTTACCGCAATTTTACTGGTGTAGATTATTTTATCTATTTTACTATTCTGTGCACTCTTAACGCTTGTTTCTAACCTGGCAGCTCTAAAACTTCATACATTGAAACAAGGTGCTCAATAACAGCATTTAGATCTGATCCTGTCTTATAATGATAAAGTGGAAATCACTTTAGTTTTTAGCCAAATCAAAATGAAATTATTGTCATTGATTTAATATTCTCTGAGATAAATACCAATAGACCAATCAATTTTCTAATCTGGGCTCTATTAGCTGCAGTACCAGCAGAGTAAAACAGAGTGGGCAGCAAATCAGGACCAAGCGCACATTTTTTTTTAATGCATTTTCCGCATGACCAACTGAATACATGTATAATTCTGTTGCAGTGCGACACGTGCAGCTCGTTGACTCCTCAGCTTCGCTCAGTGGGATTATTAGCATACAGCTCAACAGGTGTGCAGATATAATATATTCCCTCAGTTGAGAATCTGCATTGCTCATCGAGAATATCGTCAGGAGAGGAAATGGTGAAAAGGTGGTGCTTCTGACAGCAAATCCCAAACCTCTGGTGCAGGTTAGCTGCGCAGCATCAGTTACCATGGTGATGTAGCAGGTTAAAAGAGAGCCACCTTTGTGACATTAGGAACTCTGGCTTTAGACTCAACATACATCTGTAATCCATTAGTCTTGCTTCACAACACAACTGTCTGCTCTCTTGTCAAAGGTCCACAGCAATATATATATATATAGGCAGGTGATAAACTGAAGGGAAAAGTAAAATGAAGCATGTTAGTGAGGCGTTGGGCCACAAGACCAGCTTCAGTGCACCTTGGCATTGATTCTCCAAGTTTCTGGAATTCTTAATATTCCCTCATTTGGTGTTCGGATGACGGTGGTAGCCAAGTGCTGTCAAGTACATCGATCCAAAATCTCCCTGTAGGTGTTCAGCTGGGTCCAGATCTAGTGAGAAAGGATGGGTTCATTCTCATCCTGGTAGAGACAATCCTTATCAGAAAAGAAATGTTTGATCACAGCATAACGACGACGGCCTTTCTCTCTGAGGAATTGTTGTAGCTTCCGCATCTGCAAATAACGTGAGAGGCCGCTGCGGTCCCAGTGATTTAATTTCATCATCAGCAGGTGTACGTGAGCCTATGAGCCCTCCAATTTGTTGTGACCACGTGAATGGCTGCATCCTCCAAGCAGACTAGAGAGTAGCGCAATAAAAACAACAACCTCAAAGGAGTCTAATCAGGGATTAAGGGGACAAATGGTCTGTGCTCATGTCTTGGACGATATTCTTAATTAAATGTGTACTGCTGTGTGGGGAGAATGCCTTGGATACGGCCTCTCCATGGTAACAATTAAAAGCTAATGTTAGCATGCTAACAACAGTTACGTGCTGAATGTAGTACTCATGTTACCTGCAAAGTCGGCGTGATGGCAGTGGATAGTAACTAATCAATTACATTCACTATGATTGATAACTTTGTAATTAAATAGAATACACATCAAGATTTTTGATGTGTTGCTCCAATGAAAGAATGCTTTTAAAATGACACAAAGTCTCATTCTTCTGTGATATGAACGTATCAGAAAGCAGGTTGTCGAAGTCGACAATTAGGTTGATGTGCAACACTTCAACATCATAATTTAACTGTGATAACGGTTCAATCGCAGCCATTCAAAGATGTGGAACTCTGATGTAAGTGTTTCATTGTGCTGAAAGAACACGCTTTAATTACTTTATGGGTCAGTGTTTGAAGACTGTCTCAGCTGTGAGTATGTATTTGAGAGCAGTGCACCTGGCAAGCTGGAGCTGTGCTAAATTGATGCACACAAATCCGTAAAAAGCAGGCCTTAATAATGACTGGAATCATCCTTTAAGGCCAGCCTTGGCATCTGAAGTCTTAAGTAACTGTTCTAATTTGGTTGGTCAATTTATTCACAGGAGGTTCACCTTGATTTCCATTCTGAACAAAACAAAAAGACCATTTCACTAAAATAAAACACCACTATAAACAGTAATACAATGGAAGTGCAATCAGTCAAGTCTTAGATGTTTATCACACGTATTTGCGCCACATCTGTTTGTATTTTGTGCTGCTGGGATTGTCACAGTCTTGTCAATGTTCAAAACCTGGGCTCTTCAAAACACAGATGGAAAAAAAAAATGTTGCACAAGAAGATGGATGTGATCTCCATCAAGCAAGACGGACCCACGCAGACCAGAAGGTGAAAATATAACCTTTCAGATTCCCCAGAGGGCAGATGGGCAGTGGCAGTGGTTGATGATACATGAACTGCTCGGCAACTGGGCCACCCAGAGTCCATATCATGGATTTATAATGAATCCCAAAAGCTAAATCACATTTCAATGTTTGATGCTTATCCCATGCCTTGGGTAAGAGGAAGTGGCTGTTGTGATGAAGAAGCCAAGTCTTTCAAGGAGAACCCTTCATTCACCAAACTGCAATTTCTTCAAATAAACCCTCCTAGCCATTGTCCAGAGAGAATCTTTCATCTTGTGCCTTCGTGTTTGTGATTACTGTATTGCACTTCTCCCACCGCAAACCCATTTCCACACACACACATTCATTCAGCAAGATTGCAGGCTGTTGATTCACACAAGATATGATGCAATTTCCTGCACCGTGCCTCAACGTGTTTCGGAGCTAAAGCTGCAAAAACCTGTCCAACCAGTTCTGCAACCACGGGGCAGCGCTAGAATTTACAGCATCCCTTTGCATGCTTGCTCTGGCATGTTGATAAAGCTGCACGACTGGAGAAATCTAAAAGTCAAATCATAGTGTGTAGCACTAAAATGTGCATTATGTATATCAAAGCAATGTTAAATTTGGACTTAATCTGATTGATAAAGCATATTTTATTGAATGGTATATTATGCTAAATTGGAATGCATAAAGGCTCCAGCGAGAGAGGCTGACAAATATACTTTATGTTTATGCCAGCTAATTCCCCAAAACACAACTGACCATTTTTTTTGCTTGGTTTATTTTTGTAAAAGGAGACTGATACCGCTGGGCGGCACACAAGGGCTTGCAGATGAATGCTCCCCCCACAGCCAGTGCTCCACACCCCCAATGACTTAATACTCATTCTTACAGGAACACTGCAGCTCTTAGTGCCCAACAAGCCAGCCCAGGGTGGGGGTGCACTGCAGCACAGACGGCTCGCTTCAACAATAGTGACTCAGATTTCCTTATATTATCTTTGAGGAAGGACGATTTAGTTTCAGGTCTTTTATATGACATTGGGCAGCATATGGAAACTCTGTAGCAGAACATTAAATAATAATTTGTCAGCTCTATTAAACGCACATGATAAATGATATCTGTATTATATCTCGGCATTTTTTTTTTTTTACATTGTGCACAGTTAGGTACAGCATGTCCTCGATAACTGCGATTGCACTGAAATACCAGAAGAGACGAGCCGTTATATGCCTCCGTGACCACCAGTCTGCAACGGTTGTCCGTCTGTCAATATCTGGATTTACGTATATCTGTCTCCGCTATCGAAACAAAATCACACAGCCTCTCCTTCGAGACGCAAAGTTGCCCATGCAGTTTGCTGCCGAAAGAAGGTCTTCCAGCTTGGAGGTTAATCTGGGATTTGTGGGGCTGTATGAATCAGCATTAAGCCCCTGACATTGACATAATAGTGAGGTTGCGTTCTCAGACACAGTTTAACACAGTAATGGAGATCTCATTGCTGATGTCCATGGAGCCTGTCTGGATGAGGCCAGATTGCTGCAGTACTCAGTCTGCTGTCCTCATCAGTTCTGCTATCAGGCCGGGCTGCTGGAGTGGACCCCCATCCCATATCAGCCCCAAAACCTGCTGCTTTGTCCCCTTGAACGCCCCCTGATCTTCTACTTCCCCACATGGAAAAGGAGAGGAGCAAATTTCTCCTTAAAGGTAAAAATAGAAACTTGAAACTAACACCACATTATTTGCTCAAAGAAAGATTTTTCGAATTGTGTAAAAGCTATAATTACAGAAAAAGGAAAGTGATTTATTGAACAGTAAATAGTAGCCAGACAGACATCGTAATGTGTGCATTTACCATCTCTACAGCAAGTATGACAAGACATCCAAGCTGCAAGAGAAAATACGAGTCTGAACAAGTGAATCACACCGCACAATAAACCGCTGTATCTACTTGGAAGCCTTACAATGATGAATAGACGTTGCTAGCAATGCTGCTTTGGTAGGAGATCTCAAACGCAGAATTAATGCTGAGGTGGTTCGGTCGGGTGGCGTTATATGTGGGAGGTGCAGCGATTTTCATTTCCAGAATCAATTCAGTCAGCACTGTGGCGAGATCATGAACTCGTGGACAATTATCCGTTTGATGACAAGAGGAGTCCAATCCGGGCTAGCTAATGGCGTTTCATTTTCGTTCTCTGTGAAAAGCTTCAAAATAAAAGCTATAATCACTCGCAAGCAATTACAGCCCAGCACCTCGTTCTCCTGAATGGACTCCGAAATTTACCGCCGAGGTTAAACTGGACATTTACCCTCGTATTGTTTTTATTCATCATGAATATTCAATTATCTGTGAGAGGAAGGTGGATCATTTTTTAAACGGGTGAACTAAAGCACTAACCGACTTTAATCAAACTCACACAGACACAGCTCATTATGCAAACGCTATAAACACTGCGCAACACAAATCAGTTCAACAGAAGAGGCACTGGAGACGTATCCTCTCCTAAAAAAAATCAGAGTGAAGTGGAAAAATATGCACATGTCACTGTGGTAGATTGCGTTTTGTATCCAAACAGGGTTGATGGCACAAAGATTTGCCATTAGTGGATGACACATAAAATTACTTGTCCTTCAGCAATATTTCCTCTGATTAAATACGCTTGTTTTTTTTTTTAACCTAAAGAGCACTTGATTGTTGCAGTGTAGAAAATATGATAAGATATTTTATTGCTCATAAACTGTGTGTTTTGAATGCATTTGGAAGCAGTCTGTGAGCACATCATTCAGGCAGATCCATTGCTGATCACTTTCTCATGCAATTATATACGCAGCTAGTTAACAAAAATAGGCTTTTCCAGAGGTAGTGTTTTAATGGTGGAGCCAGAATGGGTCCGTTTGCTGCAGATTGATCTGTAGGTTGCACAAACCAAACAGTCTGCATCGGTTTTTGCCAACACTGTTGCTCTGAGTATTCTTTTGAAACCAACAACATAGCAACGTGGTGTTGAAACACGAGCAATGCCAATATTTTTTTTTTTTTGGTGGTGTGAAATTGTGGTGTGTACTTTTTCTCCTTTTTCTTGTCTTTGTTTCTTGCTCAGCCTGTAAACACATCTTCCTGTGATATTTGTAACTTTCATACATTTTCCAAAATGTGCCCCCCTCCTGTGTAATCCATCCAAAACCGACCCAGCAGGGCAGCACTGTCGACCATCGGTTGTAATCACGTATAACAGGGTTTTCACACGAGCCCGGGTTGGCAGCAGCCTCGCAGCAGGGGGGCAGCGGTGGTGAGCTACACTGCTGTGGTCCTGCTCGGTACCAGGGCAACCAAGTTCTGTCTTCAGTGTATCTCGCAATACTTTGGTAGCTTCCACTCAAATGTTGGAGTTTAGTTTCACTCTTGTGTCCCTGTTTATGCGTTCAGATGCCTCTTTACTGCTCATTTTCAGCCATATCAGAATTTAAACCAAACATTACTTGTGTCACAAATAAAAGTGTTCCCCTGGAAAACTGGAGGGATGCCTGTTTGCGAAGAAGTCACTGGAAAAAAAATCATGTTTATCACAGAGCCAGTGAAGCTTCATTATCAGTTCAGGTAAACTGCTTTATCTTTCTGTGCAGTGCAATGGAAAAATGGCTCAGCAATCAGGTTGGGTACCGGAATGCATAATACCAATATGGCACCAGTTTTCATGCAAAACCTAAAGGCATGCTTGGCCAAAATATCTTGTTACCATGACTATCTAAGAGAGTAAAAGATTACCTGATTTCCAAAAGGCAGCAGGTTAGCAAATGTTTGGGCAGCATGCATGATCAGTAGTAAGTACCACCAACCTTGGCAAACATGTTTTTGCATCCAGCTAAGACTCTTCAAATTATTTTGGGGAGGATTTTTGTCCATTCTTCCTGCAAAAACCGTTTAGTTCTGTGAGAATCTTGAGCTACCCTACATGCACTGTTCTTTTCATGTCTATCCACAGGTTTCCAGTGATGTTTACATTTAGGATTTATAAGGCTATGGCAAAAAAAAAAAACAAACCCAGCTTGCACCTATTGAGGTCGTCTGATTTTAGGAGGGGTGTTTAGAATCATTATGCTGTAGAAATCATCATCTTTTCATCTTCTTCAGCTTTGTTTTGCTGCTGGTGTTATGCTTGTTTTCAGAAATTGCTGGTCTTCAGTTGAATCTATTCTTGTACCTATCAGTAAATGTTTCCTGTGCCACTGACCGCAACACAAGCCCAAAGCGTGGCTGTTTAACAGTTGGAGACTCGAGCAAAACAGTTAGCTGAAAATACTTTTCTCTTTATAGCATTTTTCTACTTTGTAGGCATAAATTATTTAAATTTTCAAAATGCTAAGCAGCTGCTTAGAGGAGCCCATGGCCGCCGATGGTTCGGACAAGGTTTGAGGAATACGGGTATTTATAAAGCTTTGAAATTTGCATCATCTGGCCTTTCCTGAAGACGAACTAGAAGAAACCCTCCTAACAAGCTAATTAAAGTCTGGGACCTTAGTAAAAGTTATCCGAGAACTCAGAACTCTTAGATTGCCCAAACTTTGCATGATGTACTTTATTTTTTTTACTCTAAAACTGTACAAAACAATATAAACACTTGCCTTAAATGCTAAAATGAATATTTCATCTTTAACTTAATGTCTTTTGGAGATCAGATCATCTTTTATTCACTTTGCTATTTGCTAAATTTTGACCAAACTTTGCATGCCACTGTATCTGCTGAACACCTGACATTGGTGCCACATGAATAGCTGAGCTGTCTGTTGAAATATCTGCTCTATGGCATAGCAGACAGCAGAAGCATGGCGGCAGTTGTCCTCACTAGTAAACATTACACTTGCTCTGATGGCAAGAGTGAGTCTATTAAAAATTCTCTATAAAGTGTGGCGGTACTTCACACAAAAGGATTTCATTACGGAGACAAAAGTTTAAAAACAGTTCATCAAATTCAGCATCTGGCGTTGCACGGGATGCACAAGCAGAGGGATGCAAGATGGTGGACTGCTTGCCTGACACGGCGCCAAACATATCAGCCAGCCATGTGGGCATCACTGGTCTGGGCAGTATCTCTGTAGAGACCATTAATGATGGCAGCAGCCTTTTCTCAGGTTGGTAATGCTGATTGCAAATCTAACAAATGTTAGTAAAATATGTGACATTGTTGGCTGTGTAGCTACAACAGCAACCCCTTTAACCTTGGCAAAGACAGCTAATTTGACAAAAGAGAGGTGAAGGAATTATAAAGGACTGAATCTGTAGCCAACAGACTGCATTCTTTGTCAGGTGTGGAATCTCTATGGTGTGGGGGGGAAAACAATATTTGTTGGCTTGATTGGTGGGAAATTTGTGCTATTGGGAGAAATAGTCAAAAACACTAGAACAATCTTCAAAGATGACCACTGCTCTTAGGTCTTTCTACCAACCAGGGATCATGTTTGAGCGAAAAAATGTTCCTCACAAGTGTATACAAGCGACTGAGGCTGCTGCTGCTACATGTGACGGGTGGACCAGCGTGGCACAGGACCACCAGTCTTGGCCACAATAAGCAGAAAGAGCTAAATACCAAAGCTGTGCATGAGTCACAGGCCAGGTAATGATGGCAGAAAAGATGAAGGGCATTCTGGAGGAATTCCAGACAAACAGTAAAGCTGCAGCTGCCACAGTAGACAATGCCAGCAAAATGGATGTTTCACCAAAAAAAAAATCCATTTTTTTTTCTTACACAGGTGCAGGGCTTCATTCAAACCCAAAAACTGGCAGCACAGAAGGTTTCCAGCAACCATTACAAAGCGGTGCGTCCAGAGTTTAAGCCGTCGACCGTCCTTTAGGAGAAGCAATGATTTCTCAGTAAGTCTTCTAAATATCAAAAAGCTGTGTTTGTTTAAAACATCTTCAGCAATGTTGATTGTAATTCAAAGTGTGTTTTTTGTGTTTCAGATCTGCCAGAATGCAAGATAATCTGGAGGTCAGAACGCACTGGAACGCCCTTTTCCAGATGGTGGAAAGATTTTCTTAAGCAGCACCAGAACATTACGGCTGCATCAGTTGACCAGTGACTCAGAAATACAGATGGACGAGAAGATCAGCTCGTAAACGACGACAGCGACGTAACTGTTGGCATTCTTATCGTCATATCTCCCTTTTTTTCTCCAGAATGGAAAATTTCACAGATAACAACGTCCAGAAAGCAAAAAAGAAAAACCTAAGTTAATATCCTGAAGTCGTTGTACACGTCACCATAGAGATCCTCCACATGTGGCCGAATTATCTCCGTTCTGATGAAACTGAAGATGCATTTTATAGAGGCTGAAAAATAAACTCTGCAGCGTTGTGAAAAAGAAAGTCTGTGGAGATCTGGAAATGTAATATCCAGTATTTTCCATTTCCATTCAGAGCCAATGTTTACAAACCACATATTTTTCACAGTTTAACACTAAATAGTTTTTTCATGTTTTCATTACAGGATTGAGGAGGAGGCTACTTTGATGGATCCTGGCGGCAAAGGCGAACTTGTACGTGCTGTTGCAGATGCTGGGGAGAGATTGGAGGGAGTATTTTTTATTTTTTTTTACTCCTTATTTCCCATGTGTGCCATGTTACAGTCTCTATGATGAAGTTTGGCTGTTTATGTGTGCAAAATTGAACCACGATGGAGGGCATTTCTCACAGTGAGGAAGGATTGACCATGAGGAGGACAAGACCGAGGAATGTTTAAGTTCATAATCGTGGAATATCTATTATTCATGTTTTACGGCTTCCATCTCGCAAGAAGCCTGCCAAGGAGTCGACCCCGAAGGAGCAAGAGCTTCTGTGGGTAACGACCGCTAAAAGCAGCATCGAACTGGTCCAGAAAGACACGGAAAGCTACAGAAGTCAGTCGTCAGTTCCATCTGGACAAGCTCCAGTAGTTGATACTGGGGGAAGCCTCCCCATATATTCTACACTTTCAAACACATACCTGTGTGTGCAGGCATCACTGACACCATCTGAAATCGTTTTCTCCTGCTGGACACTCGGTCAGTGGAGATGTTACAGTTTGCCAGAGAGAGGAAATAAGATATTTCTTCAGAACAGTTGCTGAGGTTTGAAGCTCAGGTTTGTAGAAGAACAAACATCAACTTCAAACCTTTTTCTTTCTTTTTGTCTGTTTTCAGTTCTGTAACTTAAAGTTGGGCGAAGTTTAATTTGCCATGTACATTTATTGGGTCATTTTATATCTTTAAGTGCACATTAACTATCTGAACTCCCAGCAGTTTCTGGGATTCTTTTTTGTTCTGCTCCTGTCACATCATAGGCTCATTTTTTTTTTAACTTTAATATGAAAGTCTTCCACCTGCACAACCATGGCTAGAAGCACTATGATCTCAAAGATGTTTTTATGACACAAGTATAAAGCCAAAAATCATGGCAAGTGCTACCAGGTGTTACAAATACTGCAAAGAAAAAAAAAAGGTGGCTCCACATACTATAAATATTTAACTACCTACACTTTTACAACCTCGACTAACTACTCGTTTTTCACACTACTCTGCACGTCAACTCCAGAAAGACATTCCACCATGCTGAATGTATCTTCCTACAGCTTTTTGACAGCTTCCTGTTTACCGTTTCTAAGCCATGCTGCATTTATTTTATTAACAGGTGTGTTTCATTTTCCTCTCAGTCGTCTGCCCTTAAAGAAAAACCAAATGTGATCGCATGTGGTTTCTCAGGAAGGGAGTAGAGTCACTTGTGGCTTTCTCAGTTGTGCTTAGCAGCGCAGAATGATTTTTTTTTCTTCCAGGTTTACAGGCTGCTCTTTACCGCAAGTGGTATATTTATGTACATGTAAGAAATTTTTATCAACATCCCGACTATGACACATGATTACTTAAAGGGCTGTAGGAAAGTTAAAAATGTAATGATTATTTCTGGCTCTGATCAATGTTTTCAACCTGCTGTTTTGTAATTAGGAGGGTTAGACCTTTAATACTTAATACGTTGTTCGATTTTAAATTCAAATTTGCGCTTACTTTTTTTTTTTTAAGTATCAGTTCAGGCACTGCTTTGGTGATGGTATCATTTTAACAGCATCGTTTAGGGAATGAGCTCAAGAAACGAATCCACTGGCATGATGGGACTAAGCTCCCCCACAGTGGAAAAAACCCTAAAGGTGTTTGATTTTCAATTTTAAGTTGTAAAGAAGAAAAAAAAAAAACAGAAAGAAAACATGGAATTCAATGATTACCCACCATTGACACCATAACGTTGCTTGCTGACTTTACAAAACGTAATTCCACCTAAAACCAATTATAATTCTCAACAAACATTATCCCATTCATACTTGGTGAAACCGCTAAATCATCCTGATCTTAAGTACCCCCCAAGAGACAACCGCAAAGAATTAATCATACTTTGTAAATGAAAGGAAGCGCTATTAAAATCCTCGTAAAAAAGACTTAATTTATAATATTCTGTAGAGCAGTGGACATCAGCTATAAAGTTTGTAAGATCTGATAGCCACTGCTCCTGGCTTTAATTAGCTCACAACACTGGGCATGAACATTACACCAATTATCTTTTTTCAAGCATCCACTGGGAGGAAATGTTACCCATGGCAGGTTCTCTATAGGGGATGCTTTGGCAGCTGCACATCTAATTACACCTATGGGGAGAATCTCTTGGATATCAGAATGGTCCAATTTATGCTCATACTGGGCAATTAACAGCCCCTGTATGCCTGCGGCAATGACTGAGCATTTTGTTTTATTAAAAATACACAATATACGTGTGCCATGTGCAAAGAAATGCAATCTGTGGTGCGTTGCTGCAGCTCCTATAGGAAGATTTCTAAGTTTGACTGATGCATATGAGACTTAACCTCGTCTCAACCCTGCACTCCGCATGTAGTGTTTAATTGCATGAATATTTCAACAGTTACCGCAAGTCCATTTACATGTATCAGCAAGATCGCAAGTTTTTAGATACCCAGTTGAATAATTCATTCTAACACACAATTTTGTGCAATACTTGTGCAATCTTTGTTTTATGTAGAGCTTGTATAAGGCAAATCAATAGTATTTTCTCCCCCCAGTGTCAGTAACTCATGCTATTCCAACTAAATGAATGGATTTTTTTTCCCCTGCTTCTCTATTTAAACTATGAAACAGAACCCAAAGAAAACAAAGCTACACCTTCATGCATATAGCGAGTGGGGCCACCCATAGATTCCAATCCTTAAAAGGTCAGTACAGTAGAAGATCAGACTGTCAGACTTGTTTTTAAATTGCTTATTTGACCAAAACAACAAACAGGAAAATGAGAAACACAGTATTTCATATTTCCGCACAGCACATGCAAAACTGTGTGTTGAAGTGTGAGCCGCAGTCGAGACCTATACACTGTTTTTCATATTTTTTTTATTTTTTTCCCCATTCAAAGTAATCAGAGATTAAATTTTGAAAAGGTCAGCTGGAATAACGCCGCCCAAGGAAAACTTGAGGCACACCGTTTCAGGAGAGTCTATGTTCAATAATGTATGAGTGCATGCTGTTTCATCAAAATGTATCCCAATTCAGCGAAGTCTTTGATGAATACCCCATTATTGAGGTAACCCTTTTATGCAAATAAAATGTCAGTGTTTTGACTGTTTTTTGGCCAGAATTCAGAGTGAAACTACTCAGTACCCATTTTTCATCCGGGCAGCTTTGACACCGATTGCACCCCGCAGTCATGCTGCCCCCGGAAAAAAAAAGGCGACGACACTCTGGGGCCGTTTCAGCAATATCAGCGATAACTCTGCGCTTTGTGACGCACTTACATACAAGAGTTGGACAGTCACTAATTCACGATAAAGCTCATACATAATAAGTCTGTTTCTCTTTGATAGAATAGATGACTGTCTAGAACTGCAGTTACTGCAAGTCAGCACGGCAGGATGGTGATAATCCTTTAATATATATATTTAAATTTAAGTAACACTATGAATACATTACTTACTTTCTACAGGGCACTATGTTTTATGCCCCTGAGGATATTGATGTTTACCAGTTCTTCAAGAAAACATTTTGCAGTGTACTTTGCTTTAGGTCCAATGGTATGTGAGTTTACCCATATGGATAAGCTTCATTTTTATTTAGCCTTTCAGCGGGCATGCTTGGATGAATGGAAAGGAAAGCCTCTGGGAAGACTGAATACAAATGAGACTGAAAATGCTTCGACACATGCCGTGTCAGAAATGATAAGTTTTAATATTTTTCCCTTCCAGTCCTTCTGGTGTCCTCCTAGACTTCAGATCACTGACAGACCACTTCATATTTCTAGATTTTGAACTGGAGCAAGGTTACAGCCCGTACCAATAGCACATGACCACAGGTGACATTTCCTTTGATAGAGAGGGTCACGGTCTCACCTGTTTCCCTCGCCACTTGACAGCATGCATTTTTCAGGAGCATACCGTGGATTTATTTTATTTTTTTATTTTTTTTACACTCTGTCTCGTGCGCATGACAGCTGACACTGAGGCCATTGGCCCTTACTTGTTTGTTTTTAAAACAGTTGGCAGAGTTAAGTGAACTCAGTGCTGAATAAGAAGTAGATGCAGGTGGTGTAAATATTAGAAGCAAGCATCATACAGAAATCAGAAACCATTGGGTGCTGCTATAGCTCACCTGGTTGAGCTGGTGTCCCATGTGCAGGGCTACAGTCCTGATGAGTCATGAGTTGGAATCCTGCTCATGGCCCTTTCCCACACATCCTCTCCTCACTGTTTCTCTTTCACTTCACTATCAAATAAAGGCACAAAGGCCAAAAAATAACTTTAAAAAAAGAAATCATAAATGTTACTAAAACCCTACTAATTCATTTAGATTTTCTAATAAAAAAGCGACCCATACTATCACATGTTTCCCGCTGAGGCAGATCTGAACTGACCCAAAGTTTGTCCGAGTAACTTTCTCGATGGGTCAACAAGGAAATGAAAATGCAAACTGTACAATACCTGATTGCTTCACAGTCAATTAAGGCTTAGGGGAAAGCAGATGAGATCAATGCTGTTCTTCCACAGGATATAGTGGAGAATTAAGACCTGTTATGAAACGTCCAACATCGACCACCATAAAAAAGAAAAAGAAAAAAAAAACTTTAGGGCTTGTGTGCGTGCGTGTGTAAATAAAAGAGGGCAATAATAAGCTCCCCAGTCCTGATAATTGCAGACAATTTAGCTATGAGTAGATGTGAGGGTGAATGGAGCTGGTGTTATCTACATGGGACCAGCCTGTGATAGTAACGCAGAGTCCCAGGGTCCTGGGAGACTAATAACACAGTAGGATTACTGAGCGCTCACTCTGCTTGCACCAAGGACATTTGCCAATAACAACTTTATCTGCCTCCTCCATGCGCCTTGGGTTCTGGCATTTGTAACTGCTGGAAATTAAGAATCGCTTTGTTTTGTCTCCAAGCTGGGGATTGCTGACTGTGGCTGTAATCAAGAAAAAAAAAAAAGATTCTTTCAGAACCCTTTTTGATAAAAACCTTGCACAATTCCATCATGCCACTGTCATTTTGCCACGTCCTTATCAGTTGATTGATCGAGGAAGTTGTCAGATGAAGACAACCGTTGGAGTTTTCTGAGGATTTCCTGTGTCTTTCCATACCATGAGTGCAGAGCTCATTCTTTTGGCACTTACTAACCTGGGACTGACAAAAGGCCTGAAGATTCTGATTTGCATAGATTTAGCAAAAACCATTTTAACCTCCATCCCTGTATGCTTCACATCATCCTGTTATTGTCTAAACTAGGTGACAATGATGGGAATTTTGTGTTTTTTACCGTAGAATTTACTAACACGGCTTCCAACTATTTCTTATTGACTTGAATTATTCCATTAATTTTTCAAGCAAAAAAT